>NC_044500.1:49659557-49694557 GCF_902362185.1 Chanos chanos
CCACAACAGTCAAATCAAAACAGGACGGCACCCCCTGACTTAATCCTCATGGCGGGCAAGAAAAAACTCCCAAAAAACCCAAAAGGGAAATGAGAAAATGGGAGAAATCTTGAGAAGGACCACAGAGAGAGGAGACCTCCTCTTGGCCAGACAGGTGTGCATTAGGTGCTGACCAAGTGGGCAGTTACAATTGAAAGTAAATTGGAGCATGAGCAAAGGGGATGGCGATGCTGACAGGAGGCTGACAGGGGGATGAAAGATGATAACACCAGGATGGATCAGTCCACAGGGCAGGAGGAGTCAGGATCACTGGTATCTCAGGAGTCGCATGTGTGGCTCGACAGACAGAGAGAGAGAGAGAAAGAGAGAGAGAGACATTGCTAGATGTTCATTTCCACATAATGGTTAAGGGAAAATATACATCATGTGCCGAGTGCAGGCAGGGACCACAGCAAGACTAGCTATTACAGCATAGTTAAAAGGGAGAGCTAGAAGGTAATACAGACATGAGGGCACTCTGGGACACAAGGCGCCACCCACTCCACAGCCAACAAACCTGAGTGAACATGTTAGAGTGGGGGGGGCAACAGCATCCAAACATCCCAGTTCACCAAACATTCTATGCCCAAGAACCCTCTAAATCTGCTCCTTTACCTTGTGAAGAGCTGTTAGCAAAAGGCTTGGCTAAACAGATAAGTTTTCAGCCTTGCCTTAAACATAGAGACTGTGTCTGAGTCTCGAACATTAATTGGGAGGCTTTTCCATAACTGTGGGGCTCTGTAAGAGAAGGCTCTGCCCCCTGCTGTAGCCATCACAACTCGAGGTACCAACAAATAGCCTGCACCTTTTGATCTAAGTTGGCGTGGTGGATCATAAAAGACCAGGACTTCGCGCAGGTACTGTGGCGCAAGACCATTTAGTGCTCTATAGTTTAATAGTAAGATTTTATAATCAATACGAGATTTGACTGGGAGCCAGTGCAGTGTGGATAAGATAGGAGTGATGTGATCATATCTTTTGGTTCTAGTAAGAACTCTGGCTGCTGCATTCTGAACTAACTGTAGCTTATTTATACACCTATTAGAACATCCAGACAGTAAGGCATTACAGTAGTCTAACCTAGAGGTAATGAAAGCATGAACCAATTTTTCAGCATCTTGAAATGACAATGCATTTCTTATCCTGTTAATATTTCTAAGATGAAAGAAGGCTATCCTGGTAATGTTATCTACATGACCTTCAAATGAAAGACTGGAGTCAATAATTACACCAAGATCTTTTACTGCCGCACCTGATGAAAGAGAAAGGCCATCCAGAGTTACTATGTGATCGGAAAGCTTACTCCTAGCTGCATGTGATCCTAGTACAAGTACTTCTGTCTTTTCAGAGTTAAGTAAGAGGAAGTTAGTAAGCATCCAGTGCCTAATATCCTTTACACACTCCTCAGTTTTGTTAAGCTGGTGTCGCTCGTCTGGCTTCGCTGAGACATACAATTGTGTGTCATCAGCATAGCAGTGGAAGCTAATACCGTGTTTACGAATAATATTACCTAGAGGTAGCATATATAAAGAGAAAAGCAGTGGGCCTAAAACAGAACCTTGTGGGACTCCAAACTTTACCTCGGTATGTGCAGAGAAGTCACCATTTACATCAACAAACTGATAACGATCAGTCAGGTAGGACCTAAGCCATAAGAGGGCCGTTCCCTTAACTCCAACAACATTTTCTAGTCTATCAAGGAGAATAGTATGATCAATGGTGTCAAAGGCTGCACTGAGGTCAAGTAGCACAAGCAAGGAGACACAACCCTGATCAGAGGCCAGTCATTTGCAACTTTATCCAGTGCTGTCTCTGTGCTGTGATGAGGCCTAAATCCTGACTGATGCAGTTCATGATTGTTATTCCTATGTAAGTATGAGCATAACTGCTGTGCTACAGCCTTTTCTAGGATCTTGGAGATAAAGGGGAGGTTAGATATTGGCCTGTAGTTGGACAACGAACAGGAGTCAAGGTCAGGTTTTTTAATTAGGGGTTTGATAACTGCTAGTTTAAACGATTTAGGCACGTAGCCAGTGCTAAGGGAGGAATTGTTTGATTTGTAGAAGAGGTTCGATGACTACTGGCAGTACCTGTTTGAGGAAACGTGTAGGTAAGGGATCTAATACACAAGTTGGTGATTTTGATGAAAAAATTAGTGAGGTTAATTCGGTCGCTTGAAGGGGAGTAAAACATTCTAATCACTGAACTGATATAGTTATATTGTTATCTACAGTGTTAGTGATCAAATTATCTGGTTTTAAATTTATAGTCTGAATTGTTTGCCTGATATTTTCAATTTTGCTGTTGAAAAAATTCATGAAGGCGTTGCCACTGTATATTGATGGTGTGCCTGTTTCTGAGGTGCTCTTATTCCCAGTTAGGTTTGATACGATATTAAATAAAAATCTAGGATTATTTTTGTTGTCTTCTATTAGGGTGGAGAGATACATTGATCTAGCGGCACTAAGAGCTTTTCTATAGCTCAGGAGGCTCTCCTTCCATGCTAACTGGAATACTACCAATTTAGTTTGGCGCCATTTACGTTCTAATTTTCGAGTGGTAAGTTTTAAGGCGTGTGTGTGCTCATCATACCAGGGAGCTAGTTTTTTCTCTCTGATTATTTTCCTTTTAAGTGGGGCCACAATATCTAAGGTCTTGCAGAATGTTAACTCTAAAGATTCAGTTGCCTGATCAAGTTCTGTGGGGTGTGACAGTGATCCAATCAAAGTTGATAACTCTGGGAGATTATTGATAAAGTTCTGCGTAGTAGCTGGCGTAAACGTACATTTATTATGATAGCGTGGCGAGGTGCATATATTATTACTAAGAAACATTTTGAATGAGATAAGATAATGATCTGAGATAGCTTCAGATTGTGGAAATGTGACTATACTTCCTACATTTAATCCGAATGTTAGTATAAGATCGAGGTTGTGGCCACCATTATGAGTGGGCCCTATGACCGTCTGATTAATCCCTACTGAATCTAGAATGGACACGAACGCTGTTCTCAGAGGGTCCTGTGGGTTATCAAAATGAATGTTAAAGTCTCCGACAATTAGAGCTATGTCTAAAGAAATAACAAGGTTTGAGATAAAATCTGCAAATTCACAGAGGAATTCAGAGTACGGCCCAGGCGGTCTATAGATAATAATTAGTGTGATAGACTGGGTAGACTTATTTTTTGTAGCTACATATGTTATGTTTGTATAAAGAACTTCAAACGCATTGAATTTATGTAGAGGTTTTTGAATGATGCCTAGGTTATCATTATAAATAACTGCAACGCCTCCTCCTCTGCTAGTTAGACGAGGCTGGTGTATATAACTGTATCCGGGAGGACTAGCTTCATTTAATGCGACATACTCATTTGGTTTGATCCACGTTTCTGTTAAACACAGTGCATTAAACTCCTGATCAGTAATAATTTCATTGACAGGTAACAATGAGTGAATGAGTTTAATCTCACACACACATACACACACACACAAAGAGGAAGAGAGAGAGAGACACAGAGAGAGAGAGAGAGAGAGAGAGAGAGAGAGATTCAGAATTTTTCTATTCAGAACATCTGTTGAACTGTAGCATATCGCACACCTGGCCTCGTGTTACGTTCATATATGCGCTGCTGGTCTTTAACCATTTATAACTTTAACCATTTATATTTATAAAAAAAAAACTACTGAGCCTCACACAGTCAGTTTCCGTCACACACATCCATAGCAAATAGGCAATAAGCTGACTTTTGTACAATAAAAGTCTCCAGTTTGACATTTTTTTAGGCTCTGATGGCTGTGATTACAGCCAACCCATATGTACATCACAGTCAGTCCTCCACCACAAAATCAAAGTACTTTTATCAGGTATGAACAAGTTAATGATTTAATAATAAGAATAAAAAGAAGTGGAAATGTTTAAACGTCTTAAAGCTACAAGTATTTCAGTTCAGAGAAGTATACAATAAATCATTTTATAGTACACTCACACTCAAAGAACGAACTAAACTAAAACTATGACTATGAGGGCAATTTAGATCATACAGTATCCTACAGAATGTGCACGCACACACACACACACACACACACACACACACACACGCACACGCACACACACATGCACACACACACACACACACACACACGCACACGCACACGCACATGCACACACACACAAATACACACACACACACATGCATGCACACACACATGCACACACACACACGCACACACACATGCATGCACACACGCGTGCACACAAACACACACACACATCCATGGTATCACATATGTTCTTATTCAAGGTCCTGATCGTAACTAATTTTAACCTTCAAACATTTGGCAGCTGTGTGGATGGGATCAGTTTACTTTTCTTCAGCCCTTAATCATTAGGTTAATCATTTATGGACAGGTCTAGTATTGGGGACAAAAAAGGAAAATTGTCTTTTTTTTTTTTTAAATATGTCTCTCTGAATAACCGCTAATATTGCTCTCCCTGAAAGGTGTGTCATTTATTTTGAGTCACTATCATTTATTTTGAGTCTTTGACATTTATTTTGAGTCACTATCATTTATTTTGAGTCACAGTCATTTATTTTGAGTCAGTGTCATTTATTTTGAGTCACTGTCATTTATTTTGTGTCATTGACATTTATTTTGAGTCACAGTCATTTATTTTGAGTCATTGACATTTATTTTGAGTCACTATCATTTATTTTGAGTCATTGTCATTTATTTTGAGTCACTGTCATTTATTTTGAGTCAGTGTCATTTATTTGAGTCACTGTCATTTATTTTGAGTCTTTTACATTTGTTTTGAGTCACTGACATTTATTTTGTGATTATAATGTGCAGCTGAAGATGCTTAATTATACGATTAATTAATTTTATTCTGAGGTACATTATATTGGCAGATGACTCCACATTTCACATTCTCTTGCTTCACCTGTGTTCAGTGAGGACAGAAAAGCGTGAGAGAGGTCTTCCTCACACACACAGCCCTGAGACTCACACACACACAGCCCTGAGACTCACACACACAGCCCAGTGTTCAGTGAGGAGAGAAAAGCGTTCTCCTCTCTTTGGGTTTCTGTGCAGGTTCGTACCAACGGGTTCAGAATTTTCCACTCACGTCACGTTGCTCAGAGGCAGGGACTGGTTGACCACCTTACAATAACATGCAAGAACTGGGTTAAACTGGTGTGTATGTTAATAATATTGGCAGACATCTGACTGATTGGATACCACAGTGCAGGGGCGTGGTCTCAGCAGTCAGTCCCGTGTGGAAGTAGCTGGGAGATCTGGTATAAATGTATAGCACCATGAGCTAATGTTCCTGCTTTTGGCTCCACTGGTCCATGATGAAGATCACTCTGCTCCTCACCCTCACCCTGCTAGCACAGGGCTACAGCAGTAAGTACACAAACACACACTGCGTTTGGTCGTTGGTGAACTTCTCGTCTCTTCTCTGAATATCATAGTGACTGAAGGTTTGGAGCATGAGCGTTCGTCTTTCATAATGAACATAGTCTTTGTCTTGGGTCAGTGAAAAAGTAACTCCCTCTTCTCCTCCGTCTAGACACGCTGGATTCCTGCGCGGGACGCTGCGGCTATGGGGTAGACTCCAGTTACACCTGTCAGTGCAACACGGCCTGCGAGCGCTATGGTGACTGCTGCACTGACTACTTCAGCCTCTGTAAAGGTGAGACCTCAAAGAAAAGCCAGCATTTCAAATGAGTCTTTTGTCTTCAAAATAAAAGTCTCCATGATCACAAGTGATAAAGTTTGTAATTATGCTTATTTATTACTAAACTGAAATATAGAAATGTGGATATAACATAGCTCTTCAATCCAGAGAGACAATCTATGAATGAATTTGCCTTCATTTCATTAAATCAGAATAGGCCTAAATCACTCACATATTCAAATGTAACTCTTTTGTACAAAGATTTGGCACTATGCTGTTTGGAACAACACCAGAGCAGGCAAACACAATATAATATGAAGCTCAGCTGTGCACACAGCTCCATATGAACAGTAACAGTGCAGGGACAGTGTAGACTGACAGAGCTGTTATATATGAATAGTAACAGTGCAGGGACAGTGTAGACTGACAGAGATGTTATATATGAATAGTAACAGGGCAGGGACAGTGCAGACTGACTGAGATGTTATATATGAATAGTAACAGTGCAGGGACAGTGTAGACTGACAGAGATGTTATATATGAATAGTAACAGTGCAGGGACAGTGTAGACTGACAGAGATGTTATATATGAATAGTAACAGGACAGGGACAGTGTAGACTGACTGAGATGTTATATATGAATAGTAACAGTGCAGGGACAGTGCAGACTGACAGAGATGTTATATATGAATAGTAACAGTGCAGGGACAGTGCAGACTGACAGAGATGTTATATATGAATAGTAACAGTGCAGGGACAGTGTAGACTGACAGAGCTGTTATATATGAATAGTAACAGTGCAGGGACAGTGTAGACTGACAGAGATGTTATATATGAATAATAACAGGACAGGGACAGTGCAGACTGACAGAGATGTTATATATGAATAGTAACAGTGCAGGGACAGTGTAGACTGACAGAGATGTTATATATGAATAGTAACAGGGCAGGGACAGTGCAGACTGACAGAGATGTTATATATGAATAGTAACAGGACAGGGACAGTGTAGACTGACTGAGATGTTATATATGAATAGTAACAGTGCAGGGACAGTGTAGACTGACAGAGATGTTATATATGAATAGTAACAGTGCAGGGACAGTGCAGACTGACAGAGATGTTATATATGAATAGTAACAGTGCAGGGACAGTGTAGACTGACAGAGATGTTATATATGAATAGTAACAGGACAGGGACAGTGCAGACTGACAGAGCTGTTATATATGAATAGTAACAGTGCAGGGACAGTGTAGACTGACAGAGATGTTATATATGAATAGTAACAGGACAGGGACAGTGCAGACTGACAGAGATGTTATATATGAATAGTAACAGGACAGGGACAGTGTAGACTGACAGAGATGTTATATATGAATAGTAACAGTGCAGGGACAGTGTAGACTGACAGAGATGTTATATATGAATAGTAACAGGACAGGGACAGTGCAGACTGACTGAGATGTTATATATGAATAGTAACAGGACAGGGACAGTGTAGACTGACAGAGATGTTATATATGAATAGTAACAGTGCAGGGACAGTGTAGACTGACAGAGGTGTTATATATGAATAGTAACAGTGCAGGGACAGTGTAGACTGACAGAGATGTTATATATGAATAGTAACAGTGCAGGGACAGTGTAGACTGACAGAGATGTTATATATGAATAGTAACAGTGCAGGGACAGTGCAGACTGACAGAGATGTTATATATGAATAGTAACAGGGCAGGGACAGTGCAGACTGACTGAGATGTTATATATGAATAGTAACAGGGCAGGGACAGTGCAGACTGACAGAGCTGTTATATATGAATAGTAACAGTGCAGGGACAGTGTAGACTGACAGAGATGTTATATATGAATAGTAACAGTGCAGGGACAGTGTAGACTGACAGAGATGTTATATATGAATAGTAACAGTGCAGGGACAGTGTAGACTGACAGAGATGTTATATATGAATAGTAACAGTGCAGGGACAGTGTAGACTGACAGAGATGTTATATATGAATAGTAACAGTTCGGGGACAGTGCAGACTGACAGAGATGTTATATATGAATAGTAACAGTGCAGGGACAGTGCAGACTGACAGAGATGTTATATATGAATAGTAACAGGGCAGGGACAGTGCAGACTGACAGAGATGTTATATATGAATAGTAACAGGACAGGGACAGTGTAGACTGACAGAGATGTTATATATGAATAGTAACAGTGCAGGGACAGTGTAGACTGACAGAGATGTTATATATGAATAGTAACAGTGCAGGGACAGTGTAGACTGACAGAGATGTTATATATGAATAGTAACAGTGCAGGGACAGTGTAGACTGACAGAGATGTTATATATGAATAGTAACAGTGCAGGGACAGTGCAGACTGACAGAGATGTTATATATGAATAGTAACAGGGCAGGGACAGTGCAGACTGACTGAGATGTTATATATGAATAGTAACAGGGCAGGGACAGTGCAGACTGACAGAGCTGTTATATATGAATAGTAACAGTGCAGGGACAGTGTAGACTGACAGAGATGTTATATATGAATAGTAACAGTGCAGGGACAGTGCAGACTGACAGAGATGTTATATATGAATAGTAACAGTGCAGGGACAGTGTAGACTGACAGAGATGTTATATATGAATAGTAACAGTGCAGGGACAGTGTAGACTGACAGAGATGTTATATATGAATAGTAACAGTTCAGGGACAGTGCAGACTGACAGAGATGTTATATATGAATAGTAACAGTGCAGGGACAGTGCAGACTGACAGAGATGTTATATATGAATAGTAACAGGACAGGGACAATGCAGACTGACAGAGATGTTATATATGAATAGTAACAGTGCAGGGACAGTGTAGACTGACAGAGATGTTATATATGAATAGTAACAGGACAGGGACAGTGCAGACTGACTGAGATGTTATATATGAATAGTAACAGGACAGGGACAGTGTAGACTGACAGAGATGTTATATATGAATAGTAACAGTGCAGGGACAGTGTAGACTGACAGAGGTGTTATATATGAATAGTAACAGTGCAGGGACAGTGTAGACTGACAGAGATGTTATATATGAATAGTAACAGGGCAGGGACAGTGTAGACTGACAGAGATGTTATATATGAATAGTAACAGGACAGGGACAGTGTAGACTGACAGAGATGTTATATATGAATAGTAACAGTGCAGGGACAGTGTAGACTGACAGAGCTGTTATATATGAATAGTAACAGTGCAGGGACAGTGTAGACAACTCATTTCTCTCTGTAATGAACCTCTCACCTCTCTCTGTGATGAACCTCTATCCGACCTGGTTGAAACAAACAGCTCAGGATTCGTGTAAGGGTCGGTGTGGCTACGGCACGGACTGGAACTATAACTGTCAGTGTAACTCAGCCTGCGAGCGTTACGGAGACTGCTGTGCTGACTACACCACCTACTGCACAGGTGAGCCTGCCCAGACCAAACACTGCAATTATCACAGGTGAGCCTGCCCAGACCAAACACTGCAATTATCACAGGTGAGCCTGCCCAAAGCAAACACTGCAATTATCACAGGTGAGCCTGCCCAGACCAAACACTGCAATTATCACAGGTGAGCCTGCCCAAAGCAAACACTGCAATTATCACAGGTGAGCCTGCCCAAAGCAAACATTGCAATTATCACAGGTGAGCCTGCCCAAAGCAAACACTGCAATTATCACAGGTGAAACTGCCCAAAGCAAACACTGCAATTATCACAGGTGAGCCTGCCCAGACCAAACACTGCAATTATCACAGGTGAGCCTGCCCAGACCAAACACTGCAATTATCACAGGTGAGCCTGCCCAAAGCAAACACTGCAATTATTGTTGTTTAAGTGTGTATCTAAGTGTTAAGCTACCTTTTTAAGTCAAAAAGAGGGTAAGCTCAGAGTGACAGCAGGTGACACACAGAGAGAGAGAGGAAGAGTGTCATTATTCCGTTTATTTTTGAGTTCAGCATTTATTTAGCAGCAGAGTGTCTTGTTCAAAACTACCATGTACTCATCTTAAAGAGCACAAGCTCCTGATATAATTCAATATTCAGAATCATGCTATTCATGTCACCATGGTTTCAGACTCTGAGGACATTACTGACGGGTGGATTTTGGCCAGTGGATTTGTGTTGCCTGCTGTTCCTTGTTCACATGTAGCAATATATATATAAAATATCACAAGATCAGGAGAAAAGACTCACCCATGTATTCCACCTGTTTTTAAAACGCAGCCCCTAAATGCCTCTCTGAGCTGCCTGTGACATACATATGTGCCCTGGACCTGCTGAACTACGGTCCAGTTTTTAAACAAGAAGGGGTTAGACAGGCCTCATCCTGTCTCTGTGCCTCTCACTACACTGTTAAAACAGCAAACTGTCACACTTTTTAACAACTGTTCACACGTGAATGATAAATTCATTTTTATAAAACAGCTAATCATTTTTAATTGCTAGTACTGTGCCACACAACCTTTATACGTATGTAACATCATTTATACTTATGTAACATCATTTATACGTATGTAACATCATTTATACGTATGTAACATCATTTATATGTAACATCATTTATACGTATGTAACATCATTTATACGTATGTAACATCATCTATACGTATGTAACATCATTTATACGTATGTAACAGTCACTGTCTGTCTTTCTCTCATTCCTCAATTTTCACTCTGATTTTCTTGCGTAAAGTTCACGCACTCCCAGGTCAAGGTCCCTCCTTATGGCTGCGTTTCGACTTCAAGCATTTAGAAACAGCCTTTTTTAGTCTTTTTTTTTTCAAAGCTGTTTGTTTTTTGGAAGATTAGCGTGAGGCTGCGCTGGTCACGACAGGCACCTGTGTTTACCCCTCGAGATTCCCACGGCACTTTGTCCCGCCAAGAATCACCACACAGTCACATGACTCAGACCCCACTGTCCTCTTGCTCCCAAAGCCGCCTGACAGGGCACAGATGCTCTTTGGTCGATCGCTTTGTCTGGTTTAGCTTTGATCTTAGGTTCAGAACAGACTCACATTCTCTCTCTCTCTCTGCGTGTGATTTACTGTATGATGGCACCTCACTATCAGGTTTTCCCTCCTGGTTTTCTGCTGAGTTGTAAAATGATGGTATTTTGGTGTTGTCTCTCCGTTTGCACTGTAAGTCCATGTCGTTGTCTCAGTGTTCCTCAGCTGTATTTTCTGATGGCTGATTTTTGGTATCAGTCCCTCTGAGTCCCTCTGTACTGTACGTCAAACTTCTGTTGCTCTCTCTCATGGAGCTGTGCTCTGCTGTGTTCAGAGGGCTCTGGCACCACAATCTCAGATGCAGATATTAAAGCGCTGTCAGAGAAACTCTACTCTCTGGACTACAATAAAGCCACAGCCTTTGAGGTGACCATCAGCCCACAGAGACTCATCTCCTCCTCACAGACCAGCGGCCAGATTGACTACTCTTCTAGCCCGTAAGACACACACACACACACACACACACACACTCACACACACACTCACACACACACACACACACACACACACTCACACACTCACACACACACACACACACAAACACACACATACACACACACACACACACAAACACACACAAACACCCCTCCTCCTTACAGACCAGCACACAGGTCAACTACTCTTCTAATCTGAAAGACGAACACACACACACACACCCATATGCCTCCATATGCCCCCACCCCCCCCCACACACACCCATATGCCTCCATACACTCACCCCCCCACACACACACACCCATATGCCTCCATACGCTCACACCCCCCCCCCACACACACACCCATATGCCACCATACGCTCACCCCCCCACACACACACACACCCATATGCCTCCATACGCTCACCCCCCCCCCACACACACACCCATATGCCACCATACACTCACCCCCCCCCCACACACACACACCCATATGCCTCCATACGCTCACCCCCCCCCACACACACACACCCATATGCCTCCATACACTCACCCCCCCCCCCACACACACACACCCATATGCCTCCATATGCTCACCCCCCCACACACACACCCATATGCCTCCATACGCTCACCCCCCCACACACACACTTTGTGTAATTATTTTGTGCAGTCTGTTCCAGTATGTGGATGAGGCCACTCTCTTCTCCAAGCCCACCTACAAAGCCCTCATTAATCTGCTGGACAACTACCAGCGAACCACGGGTGTGACAGAGAGCTTCAGCTCCCAGCAGCTTTCAGAACAGGACACTTTCCTCAGAGAGGCCATTAGCTACACCACAGTGGGAAAAGAGCTCTATGCATTCCTCAACAGCAAAGGTATCAACCAATCACAGTCACCGCTGATCACATGGGTTAAAGTATCAAAAACCATATCCAGTAAGGTGGTGTGAAGGTATAAACCAGTATAAACCAGTCACAGTCACCGCAGATCACATGGGTTAAAGTATCCAAACCATATACAGTAAGGTGGTGTAAAGGTATCAACCAATCACAGTCACCGCAGATCACATGGGTTAAAGTATCAAAAACCATATGCAGTAAGATGGTGTAAAGGTATCAACCAATCACAGTCACCGCAGATCACATGGGTTAAAGTATCCAAACCATATCCAGTAAGGTGCTGTGAAGGTATAAACCAGTATAAACCAGTCACAGTCACCGCAGATCACATGGGATAAAGTATCAAAAACCATATCCAGTAAGGTGGTGTAAAGGTATCAACCAATCACATTCACTGCAGATCATATGGGTTAAAGTATCAAAACCATATCCAGTAAGATGGTGCAATAAAGAGGCCAGTATGTCTGTAGTGAAGTCCTCTGGCAGAAACAAGGCCAGATTTCTTAGTAGGACGTGTGAGTGTCTCATCAGACAAAGCCATGGTCCAGTATTCCCTCTGTCAGGCACTGCTAGAGAAAATCAGCACTGGTCTACGTTCATACAGACCCAGGAACCTCCTACCCTTACAAACACAGCACACTCAGACCAATAAACAAAATACACAAACAGGGAGTCCTGCTGCAGCAGAGAGAGTCTGACAGAGACCTGCAACTACTGGGTCCTTCTCAAGTTTGTCTCTGCCTGAAAAGCTATGAGCCGCTGTGTCTGTTTGCTCAGTTGTATTTCTCTGGTGTTTGTCAGGTGTTTACAGCACAGAGACTGTTTTCCTGTTTTCAGAAGTGTTTGTTTCTCTGGTGTTTGTCAGGTGTTTACAGCACAGAGACCGACTTCATTTACGACCTGAAAATGATGTGGTTCGGACTGTACTCTCGCTATAACGGAAAAATGGACTCCAGTGGCTTTGAGCACATCTTTGCAGGTCAGTGTGTGTGTGTGTATGTGTGTGTGTGTGTGCGCAGGGGAGCCTGATGATGGTAAAGTGTGTGTATGCTGATTTTTACATGTGTGTGTGTCTGTAGGGGAAATTAAGGGTGGGAAGGTGTCTGGCTTCCATAACTGGGTGCAGTTTTACCTGCTGGAGAAACGCGGACTACTGAATTATTACAGCCACAGCTTCAATGGACCTGTGAGTGTTTAACTATTACAATCACACCTTCAGTACATCAGTAAGTATTTAACTATTATAATCAGACCTTCAGTGAGCCAGTAAGTATTTAACTATTATAATCAGACCTTCAGTGAGTCAGTAAGTATTTAACTATTACAGTCACACCTTCAGAGTTTCAGTAAGTATTTAACTATTATAATCAGACCTTCAGTGAGTCAGTAAGTATTTAACTATTATAATCACACCTTCAGTGAGTCAGTAAGTGTTTAACTATTATCATCAGACCTTCAGTGTGTCTGTAAGTATTTAACTATTATAATCACACCTTCAGAGTGTCAGTAAGTATTTAACTATTATAATCACACCTTCAGTGAGTCAGTAAGTATTTAACTATTATAATCAGACCTTCAGTGTGTCAGTAAGTATTTAACTATTATAATCAGACCTTCAGTGAGTCAGTAAGTATTTAACTATTACAGTCACACCTTCAGAGTTTCAGTAAGTATTTAACTATTATAATCAGACCTTCAGTGAGTCAGTAAGTATTTAACTATTATAATCAGACGTCTAAACTAGTCCGGATACTGTAAGTTTGTCTGTAAGACCCTCTCTCTCTCTCTCTCTCTCTCTCTCTCTCTCTCAGTGGACATCATACCCAGACGTGTTGGGGATGCAGTTTAACTGGGACGGCTACTATAAGTCAGTGGGCTCGGCCATCATTGGTGCAAGTCCTGAGTTTGATCTTGCCATGTACAGCCTCTGCTACATTACACGCCCTGGAAAACGGTGAGTGTTTCCCTTTTTCACTCACCACTCTCTCTATGGACCTGTCTCTCATATCTCCACAAGCCACTACCCATCCATCCATCCACCTATCCATCCATTCATCCATCCATTCATCCATCCATCCATTCATCCATTCATCCATCCATCCACCTATCCATTCATCCATCCATCCATTCATCCATCCATTCATCCATTCATCCATCCATCCATTCATCCATTCATCCATCCATCCATTCGCCCACCCATCCATCCATCCATCCATTCATCCATCCATCCATCCATTCATCCATTCATCCATCCATCCACCTATCCATCCATTACACATCCTGGAAAACAGTGAGTGTTTCTCTTTTTTACTCACCACTCTCTCTATGTACCTATCTCTCATATGTCCACATATGCACCTATACACTTACACTAGACACACTGTTACTGGAACAGAGGAGTAGACCACAGATTCCAACTACAATCCGGCTGGACGACGGAAATTTGAATTGGCAAAACTACTGAGGAAATAGGACAGGGACTGAGGAGCTTGAAATACTGGAGATTGTATTTAATTCCACAGACTGGAGCTTGTATTTAATTCCATAGACTGGAGCTTGTATTTAATTCCATAGACTGGAGCTTGTATTTAATTCCACAGACTGGAGATTGTATTTAATTCCACAGACTGGAGATTGTATTTAATTCCACAGACTGGAACTTGTATTTAATTCCACAGACTGGAGATTGTATTTAATTCCACAGACTGGAGATTGTATTTAATTCCACAGACTGGAGCTTGTATTTAATTCCATAGACTGGAGCTTGTATTTAATTCCACAGACTGGAGATTGTATTTAATTCCACAGACTGGAGATTGTATTTAATTCCACAGACTGGAGATTGTATTTAATTCCACAGACTGGAGCTTGTATTTAATTCCACAGACTGGAGATTGTATTTAATTCCACAGACTGGAGCTTGTATTTAATTCCACAGACTGGAGATTGTGTTTAATTCCACAGACTGGAGCTTGTATTTAATTCCACAGACTGGAGCTTGTATTTAATTCCACAGACTTGAGAAAGGTGCAGGGCTGGGTGGGAGGGTGTTGTATCCCAGTGAACAGGGATCTACCTGCAGTAAAGCCTGTCCTCTTCTCACTGAACACAGACTGTCACTCAGATGAATTTAAAGATGGCTCACAGAGAGGAAGGGGAGGATACAGACAGACCACTCTCCTGTCCTGTGTCTCTGTCCAGACACACCACTCTCCTGTCCCGTGTCTGTCCAGACACACCACTCTCCTGTCCTGTGTCTCTGTCCAGACACACCACTCTCCTGTCCTGTGTCTCTGTCCAGACAGACCGCTCTCCTGTCCTGTGTCTCTGTCCAGACACACCACTCTCCTGTCCTGTGTCTCTCTCCAGACACACCACTCTCCTGTCCTGTGTCTCTGTCCAGACACACCACTCTCCTGTCCTGTGTCTCTGTCCAGACACACCACTCTCCTGTCCTGTGTCTCTCTCCAGACACACCACTCTCCTGTCCTGTGTCTCTGTCCAGACACACCACTCTCCTGTCCTATGTCTCTGTCCAGACACACCACTCTCCTGTCCTGTGTCTCTCTCCAGACACACCACTCTCCTGTCCTGTGTCTCTGTCCAGACACACCACTCTCCTGTCCTATGTCTCTGTCTGAGTGAGAGTTTGTTGTTTGTACAACTGTGTGTCACACAGGGAACAGCTCATTCTGCTCACCTGTCCCTTCATCTGTCTCCTCTTTCAGGTGTCAGCTTAGCATTGGAGGACAGCCTCTGGTCATTCAGACGTACACCTGGAATAATTCCTCTTACGGAGACGGCAAGAAATACATCGGCTCAGCGTACCCTGCTACTCCCTAAGACAATTAACCAATCAGATCTCACAGAGCGGAATCCCCAACAGACGAGGCTGAGAAAACTAGCAGATACACTGCTTGTTACACCCGGGGACCCTCATAACTAATTTTTAAATGACTTGGATATCTAAAAAAATTGGTTTAGATATTAGCAGATGGTATGGACTGATTGGCTTTTTTAAAATCCATTAAAGTTCAATATGATCAACACTGAATTCCTGTCAATTCAACAGCTTGCTGTCTGTATGTGGGTGTGCTTGTATGTGTGTGTGTGTGTGTTGTGAGAGAAGGAGAGAGGAAGAGTGAGAGCGTGTGTGTGTATATATATTAGAAGTGTACAGAGACTTCATTATCTGTTCAACCGACAAAATTATTTGTCTCTGTATCTGTATTCGGATAGTGCACGGGAAGTGGGCGTGGTTTATACCTGAAATCACATTACATACGGTAAATGTATTTTCAAACCCGATATTCACTGGCAATGCAGTTTTTGTGTTCAAGCACTTGTGGAGTCTGTGTTTTTTGAAAGATTCCTTTTAAATTTGGGACATCTTGTCAGTGAGGCCTTGTTATCGTACACAAGAAATTTCAGAATGATTGATGCAAAGGTGAATGATACTGGTTCATCTGCATATTAATTAGTAGATGAAGCAACTTGATTGGCTTGTGGTGGCCATGGTTTTAGATATAGCAACGTTTCCTTCATAAATTAGACAGAGGTCAGTGTAAGGGTTTTACGACAGAGGTCAGTGTAAGGGTTTTACAACAGAGGTCAGCGTAAGGGTTTTACGACAGAGGTCAGCGTAAGGGTTTTACGACAGAGGTCAGCGTAAGGGTTTTACGACAGAGGTCAGCGGAAGGGTTTTACGACAGAGGTTAGTGTAAGGGTTTTACGACAGAGGTCAGTGTAAGGGTTTTACGACAGAGGTCAGCGTAAGGGTTTTACGACAGAGGTCAGCGGAAGGGTTTTACGACAGAGGTTAGTGTAAGGGTTTTACGACAGAGGTCAGT
Organism: Chanos chanos; assembly: GCF_902362185.1. Taxonomy (NCBI): domain Eukaryota; kingdom Metazoa; phylum Chordata; class Actinopteri; order Gonorynchiformes; family Chanidae; genus Chanos; species Chanos chanos. The sequence goes on from NC_044500.1 coordinate 49,676,493, forward strand.
GTAAGGGTTTTACGACAGAGGTCAGTGTAAGGGTTTTATGACAGAGGTCAGCGTAAGGGTTTTACGACAGGGGTCAGTGTAAGAGTTTTACGACAGAGGTCAGTGGAAGGGTTTTACGACAGAGGTCAGTGTAAGGGTTTTACGACAGAGGTCAGCGTAAGGGTTTTACAACAGAGGTCAGCGTAAGGGTTTTACGACAGAGGTCAGTGTAAGAGTTTTACGACAGAGGTCAGTGTAAGGGTTTTACGACAGAGGTCAGTGTAAGAGTTTTACGACAGAGGTCAGCGGAAGGGTTTTACGACAGGGGTCAGCGTAAGGGTTTTACGACAGAGGTCAGCGGAAGGGTTTTACGACAGAGGTCAGCGGAAGGGTTTTACGACAGAGGTCAGTGTAAGAGTTTTACGACAGAGGTCAGCGTAAGGGTTTTACGACAGAGGTCAGTGTAAGAGTTTTACGACAGAGGTCAGTGTAAGGGTTTTACGACAGAGGTCAGTGTAAGAGTTTTACGACAGAGGTCAGTGTAAGGGTTTTACGACAGAGGTCAGCGGAAGGGTTTTACGACAGAGGTCAGTGTAAGAGTTTTACGACAGAGGTCAGTGTAAGGGTTTTACGACAGAGGTCAGCGGAAGGGTTTTACGACAGAGGTCAGTGTAAGAGTTTTACGACAGAGGTCAGCGGAAGGGTTTTACGACAGAGGTCAGTGTAAGAGTTTTACGACAGAGGTCAGCGGAAGGGTTTTACGACAGAGGTTAGTGTAAGGGTTTTATGACAGAGGTCAGCGGAAGGGTTTTACGACAGAGGTCAGTGTAAGGGTTTTATGACAGAGGTCAGTGTAAGAGTTTTACGACAGAGGTCAGTGTAAGGGTTTTACGACAGAGGTCAGCGGAAGGGTTTTACGACAGAGGTCAGTGTAAGGGTTTTATGACAGAGGTCAGTGTAAGAGTTTTACGACAGAGGTCAGTGTAAGGGTTTTACGACAGAGGTCAGCGGAAGGGTTTTACGACAGAGGTCAGCGTAAGAGTTTTACGACAGAGGTCAGCGGAAGGGTTTTACGACAGAGGTCAGTGTAAGAGTTTTACGACAGAGGTCAGCGGAAGGGTTTTACGACAGAGGTCAGTGTAAGAGTTTTACGACAGAGGTCAGCGGAAGGGTTTTACGACAGAGGTCAGTGTAAGGGTTTTACGACAGAGGTCAGCGGAAGGGTTTTACGACAGAGGTCAGCGTAAGGGTTTTACGACAGAGGTCAGTGTAAGGGTTTTATGACAGAGGTCAGTGTAAGGGTTTTACGACAGAGGTCAGTGTAAGGGTTTTATGACAGAGGTCAGTGTAAGGGTTTTACGACAGAGGTCAGTGTAAGGGTTTTATGACAGAGGTCAGTGTAAGAGTTTTACGACAGAGGTCAGTGTAAGGGTTTTACGACAGAGGTCAGCGGAAGGGTTTTACGACAGAGGTCAGCGTAAGAGTTTTACGACAGAGGTCAGCGGAAGGGTTTTACGACAGAGGTCAGTGTAAGAGTTTTACGACAGAGGTCAGCGGAAGGGTTTTACGACAGAGGTCAGTGTAAGAGTTTTACGACAGAGGTCAGTGTAAGGGTTTTACGACAGAGGTCAGTGTAAGGGTTTTACGACAGAGGTCAGCGGAAGGGTTTTACGACAGAGGTCAGCGTAAGGGTTTTACGACAGAGGTCAGCGTAAGGGTTTTACGACAGAGGTCAGTGTAAGAGTTTTACGACAGAGGTCAGTGTAAGGGTTTTATGACAGAGGTCAGCGTAAGAGTTTTACGACAGAGGTCAGCGGAAGGGTTTTACGACAGAGGTCAGTGTAAGGGTTTTACGACAGAGGTCAGCGTAAGGGTTTTACGACAGAGGTCAGTGTAAGAGTTTTACGACAGAGGTCAGTGTAAGGGTTTTACGACAGAGGTCAGCGGAAGGGTTTTACGACAGAGGTCAGTGTAAGAGTTTTACGACAGAGGTCAGCGGAAGGGTTTTACGACAGAGGTCAGTGTAAGAGTTTTACGACAGAGGTCAGCGGAAGGGTTTTACGACAGAGGTCAGTGTAAGGGTTTTATGACAGAGGTCAGCGTAAGGGTTTTACGACAGGGGTCAGTGTAAGAGTTTTACGACAGAGGTCAGTGTAAGGGTTTTACGACAGAGGTCAGCGGAAGGGTTTTACGACAGAGGTCAGTGTAAGAGTTTTACGACAGAGGTCAGCGGAAGGGTTTTACGACAGAGGTCAGCGGAAGGGTTTTACATAGCATGTTTTGTGTTGATCAGGCTGGTGGTTCAGACGCACATGAGTATTAAACATAAAAAAACCTTATTATGCCACCACTGTTTGATTGACACATAGCTCTGATGTTATTTGACGTAGCAACTATTCCTTTGCAATTCAGAGCATACCCCAAAGGCCCTACAAGTTAAATTTTGCATCAGTTGAAGTTACGGTTCATGAGAAGAAGATTTTTAAGTATATTTTTGACATGTTAAAATTGGGTTTAAAATGTGCATGTTCAAGCGCTGGTGGAGTCTGTGTTTTTTGATGGATTGCTTTCAAATTTGGAATGTCCTGTCAGTGAGGCCTTGTCATTGTACACAAGAAATTTCAGAATGAATGATACAATGGTGAATGTTACTGGCTAGTTTCCATATTAATTAGTAAATGAAGCGACTTTATTGGCTTGTGGCAGCCATGTTTTTTGATGTAGCAGCTTCTTCTTTGCAATTTAAGTCGAGATTTGGTTCAAGATGATGTGTTTCAAATTTCATGCAAATAAGCCCAACTGTTCAGGAGTAGATGTCATTTTTGCTGAAATCATAATTATGCAAATTAGCTCAAAATCCAATATGGCAGACTTGAAAGATTCAAGAGGCAAAGTTACTCCTTGTGATGAGGGGAACTTGAACAACAAGTTTCTTGACGTTTCGTCACATGGGTCAAGGGGGCTGAGCTTTTGAAAATGGGGCTTTCAATCCAAGATGGCTGCCAGGCCATGTGACCTATGGATGCCATATCATAGACAATTATTCAGGATATGACCCTCTACCATCCTACCAAATCTGGTGACTTTTGGATTAGAGATAAAACCGCATCACAGGCATATTCACACAGCTAAGCCCAACAGTGTGCTTGGCAGTGTGATCCTCCACACGGCTCTACTGACACAGTAAAGGACCATTTTAACAGGAACACACAGCCCTGCTCCCTGGCTCTGCCAGTCTTCATCTAATCTGAAATGTAAGCACTTCAACAAGGCTCATCAATGTCATTCTCAGGATGGAAACATGGAAAAATTAAAGCATTAGAAACATTAAAAAGACTTAATTATTGCATTGGCAATTTGAGGTGAGTTTACACATTGTACCTCATATTTCACAACAGCTGCTAGCAGTGCTAACCAGTAGGATTATTTAATACCGCTTAACTTAATACTAAAATAGACCAAGACCATCTGAATGAGCCCTGAGGAATGGTCACAGTGTATAAACTAAACACATCCCCCTCCTGGCACTGTCAAGAAGTTTATATTCTCATGAATGATGTAGCAAAACCAATACCACCAGACAAAATAAACAGAGTGGATGGATTTGGATGAATTGTTGAAAGGATGGATGAAGCGTTGGATGGACTGATGGATGGATAGACAGATGCCAAGTAGACAGATAGATGTTTTATTTACTCCTCTGGAATCTCAAGCCAATGGCCACACAAGCAAACAGACAGGCAATTCAGAACTACAGAGACAAACACAATATGACCCATTGCATAATTTGTTTGTACTTTTTTAAAATCGCATTAAAAGAGTTCCCAAACGTAAAGTAGCCCATTTCCTAATCATCGAGTGTTAAATCCTGATAAAAGGCATCATGGCAGTGCAGGTTGGATTCCCGGCCGGGCGGGGTCCCTGACGCGTGACGTTTGCGCGTTCTCCCTGTGTCCGGGTGGGTTTTTGAACTTCTCCCACAGTGCAGAGACATGCAGGTCAGGTGAACTGGAGACACTGGATTGCATCTAGCTATGAACGTGAGTGTATTTGTCTGTGCGTCTGCCCTGCAATGGACAGGCAACCTGTCCAGGGTGTTTCCCGCCTTTCGCCCAGTGAACACTGGGCCAGTCTCCAGCAGCCCCCCTGATCCCTAATTAGCTTTGTGAGTGAGTAAATCCTGATAAAATAAACATGTTGCTGTCATTGTATTAAAGGAACAGGATTGTAAAAGTTAATATATTAATTAAAACATGTAAAGCGTGTGTGTGTGTGTGTGTGTGTGTGTATGTAGAGTATGTATGAGTCTTCTGAAAATACATCAAAATCATCTGACATTATCACCATAACTAGAGCATTCAGTTTTTATTTGTGGCATAACCTCAGTTGAGAGGGGACAGTAAACCCAGGATAGAGGGGCTGAGTGAATGTGGTCTGGACTTTGTGGAGGAGGGTCATTGTGTCTGAAACCTCATAGAAAGACAGAGTTCCCATCTTGTGGTCTACATACACTCCTATTCTGGAGGAACTGGGAGTGGTGGGGAGTGACATGACTTTATCATTGTGGAAGAAAACATATTTAGGGCCAGCTCTGATGGTAGGAAGGCAGGCCAATGCCCAGGACTGATTATTTTTCCCAAACCCACAGTTCTTACCCGATCCTTTCCTGCCCATGCTTTTGTACGACACTGCGACAGAAATTCCAGTGCCCCCCCTCTGCCTCCCAGTAACAGCGTGCAGACACACTCTCTCTGCACAGCACCTGAAAGCAGCTGTCAAACCTCTCCGGATGATCAGAGTATGGCTGGACGCTGCCGGTCCACGTCACCACTCTGTTCCCCTCAGACAGACGGAGGTTTTTCTGCACTGTGTTCATATCCAGTGACAGCTCACACCAATCTGATGAAGTTAAGGAATAGACTGAAAATTAAGTTTGTCGAAATCAATAACTATTAAGAAATGAATAGGCATTTTGCAGTGAAACCTGTAAGAATCGCAGGTACAACAAAATATAACATCAAGTTACTAAAATATTCAGTATATGTAAATATACTATGTCAATAAAATGTTTATGCAAATATGTAAATGCAACTATGTAAATATATGTTATGGACCACCTGGTGGAGAATAGTAATTTCTCTCTTTTGCACAAACAGAATCTGGAGAAGTTTTGCACAAGCCAGTAAGGCACTGTTCTCCTTCTCTAGGCATTTTCTCAGAGGAATATATGACCATTGATCTGTTTGTCTGTTTATTGACCCGTTTGACTGTTTACTGACCTGTTGATTGACCTGTTTGTCTGTTTACTGACCTGTTTATTGACCTGTTTGTCTGTTGATTGACCTGTTGATTGACCTGTTTGTCTGTTGATTGACCAGTTGATTGACCTGTCTGTCTGTTGATTGACCTGTTGATTGACCTGTTTGTCTGTTTACTGACCTGTTGATTGACCTGTTTGTCTGTTTACTGACCTGTTGATTGACCTGTTTGTCTGTTGATTGACCTGTTTGTCTGTTGATTGACCTGTTGATTGACCTGTTTGTCTGTTGATTGACCTGTTTGTCTGTTGATCGACCTGCTGATCGACCTGTTTGTCTGTTGATTGACCTGTTGATTTACCTGTCTGTCTGTTGATTGACCTGTTTGTCTGTTGATTGACCTGTTGATTGACCTGTCTGTCTGTTGATTGACCTGTTTGTCTGTTGATCGACCTGTTGATCATTATTCAATTCTCACATTCAGTTTATGTTACAGCTCATGTGTAATTCAATTAAATTTATTTTACTGTTTAATTCTCTGTATGCATGTGTGTGTACGTGTGTGTGTGTGTGTGTGTGTGTGTGTGTGTGTGTGTGTGCATGAAGCTCATATTGTAATACCTCTTCTCTTGTCCTGGGTTCATGTATGTGTGTGCGTGCGTTTGTTTGTGTGTGCACGTGTGTGTGCAAATGTGTGTGTGTGTGTGTGTATGTGTGTGTGACTCACATTGTAAGAACTCTTCTCTTGTCTTGGGTTCATGTGTGTGTGTGAGTGTGTGTGTGTGTGTGTGTGTGTGTGTGTGACTCACATTGTAAGAACTCTTCTCTTGTCTTGGGTTCATGTGTGTGTGTGTGAGTGTGTGTGTGTGTGTGTGTGTGTGTGTGTGTGTGTGTGTGTGTGACTCACATTGTAAGAACTCTTCTCTTGTCTTGGGTTCGTGTGTGTGTGTGTGTGTGTGTGTGTGACTCACATTGTAAGAACTCTTCTCTTGTCTTGGGTTCGTGTGTGTGTGTGTGTGTGTGTGTGTGTGTGACTCACATTGTAAGAACTCCTCTCTTGTCTTGGGCTCATGAGGAGCACTGATCTTTAGCTTTGTCACTTTAAAACAAAAATATAAGAAAATTAGACATGAATTTGTTTTATGTAATTTGTCTATTGTGGTAAATTCTTCATAAAATGAAATCATGTTTTCAAACAGATCTGTTTTCAAGAATATGAAGTATAATATTTTGGTTTTCTGAAAACAATATTCTTTTTTTCCCAATGGAATGTTCTCATTATTCACTGTGTCTGCCTCTTCCTCTGCCCGTCATACTCACTAGTTCTCTCCCTCCAGTAGAACTCTTTTTCAAATCAACCTCTGTGTTACAGTGGGGAAAATCACACAGGTACAGTCACTCAGCCCACTGGAGCTGCCCTGCCTACGAAGGGAAGGGCCTGAGAATATCTACAGTGGTTCTGCATTCTCTTACCCAGGCCTTGGAGCAGGTGGGGCTGGTTGTCTCTCAGCGCACAGTAAAAGGCAGATTTGACTCGGTCTCCTCCAGAGTGCAGTGCAGTAAAGAGCTCCCTCATTTTCTCCTGACTGGTCCTGGCTGCGCTGATCTGTGAGTACGTCTCCTCATGGAGCATGCCCAGTGACAGCAGCTCATCTGCTATGGGCATCACCATGGTAACCCTCTGGATTAACTCCGCTCTCTGTTCATCCACTAACCGGGAGTCTGAGGAGAAAATGAAGAGTCACAGACTCAAAGTGTTATAAACACTGCAGCACACTCACAGCACTGAACGCCTGAGCACACCTTAACACACCTTAACACACTGAACTGTCAGAGAAATAGTTACAGATTTCACACTGCAGCACACTCACAGCACTGAACACACCTTAACACACCTTAACACACTGAACTGTCAGAGGTAAACTAATGTTTGTGTTTGTGTGTGTGTCTGTGTGTGTGTGTGTGTGTGTGTGTGTGGGGGGGGGGGGGGGGGGGGGGGGCGGTATACGAACCCAGTTTTTGTTGTGTGTCCTGACTGACATCAGCACATCCATCACAGTCTGTCCTCTTGAGCAATAAACACATTAATGATTATTGGTTAACAGTTAAACCACAGGAACTCTAGAACCACATTAATGGTCGTTGGTTAACAGCTAAGCCACAGGTCTAAGAACACATTAATGGGCAAGTCATAGGAACTCTAGAACCACATTAATGGTTATTGGCTAATAGTTAAGGCATAGGAACACATTAATGGTTATTGGTTAATAGTTAAGGCATAGGAACACATTAATGGTTATTGGTTAATAGTTAAGGCATAGGAACACATTAATAGTTATTGGTTAATAGTTAAGGCATAGGAACACATTAATAGTTATTGGTTAATAGTTAAGGCATAGGAACACATTAATAGTTATTGGTTAATAGTTAAGGCATAGGAACACATTAATAGTTATTGGTTAATAGTTAAGGCATAGGAACACATTAATGGTTATTGGTTAATAGTTAAGGCATAGGAACACATTAATGGTTATTGGTTAATAGTTAAGGCATAGGAACACATTAATAGTTATTGGTTAATAGTTAAGGCATAGGAACACATTAATAGTTATTGGTTAATAGTTAAGGCATAGGAACACATTAATAGATCGCGCTGTAGTATGAGTTTTTGAATGAGATTTCATGACTGGCTCATGCTGCAAGTCTAAAAATGATCAATCGCTTCGCGGAGCAAAAGACGAGTGAATCCAACTATCGTTTGACGCTGTGTGCAAACTAGAAAATTCTACGTTTTTGTTCTCATTCTTAGCTGCTTCATGTTGTACATGAAAATCGAGAATATGTGCGATTACAAAGCAAAACGGCAGTGACGGACAAATGAGAGTTCAAAACTGGATCCAACCATCAACTGCCGCTGTGTGGAATCCGTCATCGTACCACTGGAGGCCTAAAACTTTCCCCATTCATTTTCAATGGGCCCATTTATTTTGAATAAGAAAATAAGCGATTAAAACGGCAATAAAAAAATAATAAAAAGTGGACCGATCAATTAGCTGTATACAAACACACGACAAAGCATTCGGACGGACCTGTTACCGCTGCAACAGAATCATTGTCATGAAAACTGCTGGAGCACTTATGGTAAGAACACCGACCGGAATAAAAATAATAACTGGAGAAGCATTACCGCGAGAACATGTGAATGTTACTGTGCCACAGCATCAGCGAATCTTAACTGTAGAAATACTGGATCTGTCTTGTTGGGCATCGGCGTTTTGATCATTAAAAATAATAAACAGGCACAACAATAGTTTCTGGTCTCAGGCTTCTTTATTGAAGTCACGCTCAGATGGTAATTCAGGCGAAACAGGAGCAGAGAGGAGACTCTCCTGCGCACACGCGCGCGCACACACACACACACACACACACACACTGGGTCTTGATGTTACAGACTAAAGAAAACACTCTCTCACGCATGGATACATCGCTGCTACCCATGGCCCCTTGACCTTGGCTGCCATAGGTAACACACACCTCAGACTCCCACACTGGAGACTGGAGTGAGTTCGCTCTGTTTAACTCACCAGTCCATGCCAACAGTATGAGTTTGGTTCTGTGAATGGGGAAAATGTGCAGATATATGGATATGAGTGTATGGAGATGCATACGTGTTGTACGTGCAGGTGAGTGTGTCAGCGAGTGCATGTGAGGATGCGTCTCCTCTAATCTTAACATAACAAAAGAACAAAAGAACATTCTGGTGTTAATATTACAGAGAACATTCTGGTGTTAATATTACAGAGAACATTCTGGTGTTAATATTACAGAGAACATTCTGGTGTTAATATTACAGAGAACATCCTGGTGTTAATATTACAGAGAACATTCTGGTGTTAATATTACAGAGAACATTCTGGTGTTAATATTACAGAGAACATTCTGGTGTTAATATTACAGAGAACATTCTGGTGTTAATATTACAGAGGACATTCTGGTGTTAATATTACAGAGAACATTCTGGTGTTAATATTACAGAGAACATCCTGGTGTTAATATTACAGAGAACATTCTGGTGTTAATATTACAGAGAACATTCTGGTGTTAATATTACAGAGAACATCCTGGTGTTAATATTACAGAGAACATTCTGGTGTTAATATTACAGAGAACATTCTGGTGTTAATATTACAGAGAACATTCTGGTGTTAATATTACAGAGGACATTCTGTTGTTAATATTACAGAGAACATTCTGGTGTTAATATTACAGAGAACATTCTGGTGTTAATATTACAGAGAACATTCTGGTGTTAATATTACAGAGGACATTCTGGTGTTAATATTACAGAGGACATTCTGGTGTTAATATTACAGAGAACATTCTGGTGTTAATATTACAGAGAACATTCTGGTGTTAATATTACAGAGAACATTCTGGTGTTAATATTACAGAGAACATTCTGTTGTTAATATTACAGAGAACATCCTGGTGTTAATATTACAGAGAACATTCTGTTGTTAATATTACAGAGAACATTCTGCTACAGCCTACTGTCTTCAGCTGAAGTGTAGTCACAGAGCAAAAGGCCACTGAATCCAACTATCGACTGCTGCTGATTTCATCGCTGGCTGGTGCTGTCAATCTAAATATGATCAACTGGTTGACTTAGTCTGTGCGCTTGTCAGGAAGTGCATTACCTACAGTCCTATGTACCTGCTAAACGTCACTGCAGAACTCGGAACTGTTGACAGTTGGTCAGTAAACTGTTGACTACAACCTTCGCCTGGTCGTGATTAATTTCACCAAACCAAACATAACATAGTTTACGGAGCTTGTCAAGCAAAAGACTATCGAATCCAACTGCCACTGAGCACCTTTTAAGACCTGCTGTAATAGCCTGACTGAAGGATATGAAGACAGCCAAGAAAACTTTCTGTTTACTGAACTCCACACACAGGCATCATCACAGGGGCATTTCTGCAACCATGCGCACACACTGAATCGCAAATGCGAATGCGATTGCGCTGCAGCATCACCGAATCTTAATTGTAAAAATACTGGATTTGTGTAGTCCCGGAGCAAAAGACTACTGATTCCTACTACTGGCTGCCGCTATGTGCCATCCCTCGTCGTACCACTAAAGACCTAAAACTTTCCCCATTCATTTTCAAAGGGAAAATAAGTAATTAAAAACGGCTGGATTTACAAAACGAGTGGACCGATGAAACAAACAGCAGTCAACAATCTTAATACTTGAAACGAGAGCAAGTATCCCTATCAAAAGCCCTGTACCTTTTGCAAGGAACCAGTGATTCCCAGACACAGACAGCGACGCACTGGCTACGTGCGGTTGTTTACCCAGCCGACCAGGGGCTTTGCCGACAGTCGTCAGGCTATGTACATTCAGCAATCACATTAAGAACTTAAAAAAAAAACCAGTATTGTTAAAACTGAAAACACATTAAGAGAGTTCCATTACATTGGTGTAACAGTAGCCTACATTACATCACCTTGTGTCACTGCTGGCCTCACGACACAGCGTTCCTACAAATGACCAAACATGCACGACAACCAAGCATTACAACAGGAGCTAACGTGCAAATACTCATATTCACCTATTAAAATATTGCAACTTACCCACCTAGCTCAGAGCCCCGATTGGGAAGCACTCACTTTTAAAACACAAACCGTAGCATTGACGTGAACATTAACCTCAAGTGAGTGCTTCTCGAATCGGCCCGAGTAATCTCCCTGGATGTGTTGCGTCTTGTTTTTCCGCAAAACTTTCCCCATTCATTTTCTATTGGAAAATAAGCGATTAAAAACGAGTGAAACGATCAATTAGCCATATACAAGCACACTACAAAGCAGTAGGACGGTCCTGTTGCCGCTACAATGGAATCGATTTCGTGTAGATTACTTACGGTCAGAAAAAAATGAGCAAAAAAGAGCCCCAGGCACCAATATCTTCCTCCGTTTTTTCTTAAATTTGTTCTCGAGAAAGGTCATAAGAAAAAGCTGTTTCTTTATTCTTATGATCGTAAATTGAAAGCGCGTGCCAGTTGTCCCTAACTGGCGTAGGTAAACGCCCCGCCAATGACCATTAAGTTTACGTGATTACGCACACACACACTGTGAGCAGTGAGCAGTGAATTTGTCCTCTGCATTTAACCCATCAGTAGTGAACACACACACCAGACGCAGGTGCCTTGAGCAGCTTCAGGGCTGTGTGCACGCACAGAAATTTACGGAAGATGTTGGGCCTGGGAATCGAACCGGCAACCCTCCAGTCACAAGCCCGGCAGACCACGGCTGCCCATGGGCACCAATAAAGAGCATGAAACTTCGGGGCTGTGTGCACGCATAGAAATTTACGGGAGCCAGTTTCGGCCACATTAAAAAAAAAAGTTTGCTTAATTGCCACTTTATTTCTCGGAACATTATCTCACGGAAGTCCAACTTTATTTTTCCCAATTCTCACTTTCCCCCCTTGCAATTCCGACTTCTTTCTCTCGTAGTTTCGACTTTATTTTGCAATTCTGACCTTGTTTCTTATAATTCTTTTCTAACAACCAACAAGTAGCCTGAGCCCCCACTTCTGCTCCCGTTTTGATAGTTTGGATGCGACGCGTGTACAGTAGCAGACAGGAGCGAATGCCACAATGGCTGTGTCGGCTCTGTCCAGGTATTTTAATATTTATATATATATGTATAAAAGTAAAACGACTGATTCTCACACGCCTGCTTTACAACCTGCCTGGTTTCAGAAGGGATAACCCAGAAGTACTGTATGTAAAACTACAGAAATGAATTTCTGTCAGAAATTCAAAATAACATATCTGACAGAACAAGTTATCTAGCATATGTATGTAGACCTCATCTTAAAGAATGGCTTCATACCTGTTCCAGACCAGAACCAACTCCACTCTCCATTGTTCCTGGTCCAGCACCACAGTGAGCAGGAGGAGTAGCAGTCTGGAGTCTTTTCTGCTTCAGTTTCTCCACCGTTTCTCTCACTATCATTACTTTACACACAACTGGTCTCGGAGTGAAGGTCTGTCTGCACTGGGGGCAGCTGTAGACTCCCTTCTGATTATCCTGATCCCAGCAGCCCTTAATACAGCCCATACAGTAACTGTGTCCACAGGGAGTAGTCACAGGATCCTGGAGGAGATCCAGACAGACTGGACACATGAACTGGTCCTGACCTACTGAAATACTGGCCTCGGCCATTTTACGTCACCCTCAGTCATAAACAGCAAATTCACAAGCATAGAAACTGCATGAGAGTGGGAGTGGTTTCCTGTGACTGTGGCAGTGAGAGAGAGAGAGAGACAGAGAGAGAGAGAGACAGAGAGAGAGACAGAGAGACAGAGAGAGAGACATAGAGAGAGAGTGAGAGAGAGACAGAGAGCGAGAGAGAGAGAGAAAGACAGAGAGAGAGAGAGAGAGACAGAGAGAGAGACAGAGAGAGAGACAGAGAGACAGAGAGAGAGACAGAGAGAGACAGTGAGAGAGAGTGAGAGAGAGACAGAGAGAGAGAGAGAGAGAGAGACAGAGAGAGAGAGAAAGACAGAGAGAGAGAGACAGAGAGAGAGAGAGAGAGAGAGAGAGACAGAGAGAGAGAGTGAGAGAGAGCTGGGAAAAGGTTTGTTCGTCTTGGCTGAGGGCAGGTATAAGTCTGACATAAGATGACTGAGGGTGTTTACATATACAGTCCTCTGTAAAGAAGGCAAAGTCAACCCTCTCAAAGTGAACCAAAGCTCTGGAATTCAGGCCTTAACGACCCAGATTATGAGTAGTCACAGATACTGCAGTGCCGTCTATAGGTGATCTAGGAAATCTCTAGGAAGTCACTATAACTCACACGTATAAAACGCTTGATTATGTCATTTTTTTCCCATGCTTTTGAAGAGTAGAAGAGAGTGAGACAGGCTGATAGATACAGACAGAAAGAGAGAGGGAGAAAAAGAGAGGGAATAAAACACCATTTGGAGTAACAGTTAACAGAGAAAGAGAGAGAGACATTATGTTGATGCAGATTTTGAGAAGAGCCTCACTCAAATGTGCATGGTGAGTATTTTAATGAGACTCATCCTAACCGAAGGGTTTAACGGTTCTCCACAGCTAAGAGCTTTACTGAGGACCATGTTTACTGAAGAGTTTTAGTGTGAGACTTTCACTAATCAGAACTCCCGAGCTCTGACCACTGTCTTACCAAACTCTCCTGACATGACCACTGTCTTACCAAACTCTCTTGACATGACCACTGTCTTACCAAACTCTCCTGACATGACCACTGTCTTACCAAACTCTCTTGACATGACCACTGTCTTACCAAACTCTCCTGACGTGACCACTGTCTTACCAAAGTCTCCTGACATGACCACTGTCTTACCAAACTCTCCTGACGTGACCACTGTCTTACCAAACTCTCTTGACGTGACCACTGTCTTACCAAACTCTCCTGACGTGATCACTGTCTTACCAAACTCTCCTGACATGACCACTGTCTTACCAAACTCTCCTGACATGACCACTGTCTTACCAAACTCTCTTGACATGACCACTGTCTTACCAAACTCTCCTGACGTGACCACTGTCTTACCAAACTCTCCTGACGTGATCACTGTCTTACCAAACTCTCCTGACATGACCACTGTCTTACCAAACTCTCCTGACCTGACCACTGTCTTACCAAACTCTCCTGACGTGACCACTGTCTTACCAAACTCTCCTGACGTGACCACTGTCTTACCAAACTCTCTTGACGTGACCACTGTCTTACCAAACTCTCCTGACATGACCACTGTCTTACCAAACTCTCCTGATGTGACCACTGTCTTACCAAACTCTCCTGACATGACCACTGTCTTACCAAACTCTCCTGACATGACCACTGTCTTACCAAACTCTCCTGACGTGACCACTGTCTTACCAAACTCTCCTGACGTGACCACTGTCTTACCAAACTCTCCTGACGTGACCACTGTCTTACCAAACTCTCCTGACATGATCACTGTCTTATCAAACTCTCCTGACATGACCACTGTCTTACCAAACTCTCCTGCTCTCACTGCTGCATCAGTCTGATGGACAGACAGAATACGTTGAGTATGGGTTGAGTGGAAAGATGATTTTGTAAAGCACTTTGAGTGGTGTGGGTGTTGTTTTACCACTGTAGTTGTTTAGACTGGTCCATAAGACCTAAGTAAACTGCTGATTAAACTGCTGTTTAAACTGCTTAAAAACTGTTCAATAGTGTGTCACACTGTATGTCCTCCCTCGCCCCCTCTGTGAATATATAAGGAGCAGGTAAATCAATATATGATATCACTTTGCAAATCCCAAAAGTCTTGACATGACCACTGTCTTACCAAACTCTCCTGATGTGACCACTGTCTTACCAAACTCTCCTGACATGACCACTGTCTTACCAAACTCTCCTGATGTGACCACTGTCTTACCAAACTCTCCTGATGTGACCACTGTCTTACCAAACTCTCCTGACATGACCACTGTCTTACCAAACTCTCCTGATGTGACCACTGTCTTACCAAACTCTCCTGATGTGACCACTGTCTTACCAAACTCTCCTGACATGACCACTGTCTTACCAAACTCTCCTGACATGACCACTGTCTTACCAAACTCTCCTGACGTGACCACTGTAGTTGTTTAGACTGGTCCATAAGACCTAAGTAAACTGCTGATTAAACTGCTGTTTAAACTACTTAAAAACTGTTCAGTAGTGTGTCACACTGTATGTCCTCCCTCGCCCCCTCTGTGAATATATAAGGAGCAGGTAAATCAATGTATGATATCACTTTGCAAATCCCAAAAGTTAAAAAAAAAAGAAGTTGATGGGATTTTGTTTTATCTGTACATGTCTATCTATCTATCTATCTATCTATCTATCTATCTATCTATCTATCTATCTATCTA
Organism: Chanos chanos; assembly: GCF_902362185.1. NCBI lineage: Eukaryota > Metazoa > Chordata > Actinopteri > Gonorynchiformes > Chanidae > Chanos > Chanos chanos. The sequence continues at coordinate 49,691,675 of NC_044500.1, forward strand.
TCTATCTATCTATCTATCTCTAGATCGCTGGAAGACACACTGATATAGATACAATGTGTGTTGATTGACAGGTTGATGTCCTGCTGAAGGTGGTGGATGTGCTGGTCTGGCCCTGCTGAGGGTGGAGAATGTTATGGTCTGGCCCTGCTGAAGGTGGTGGATGTGCTGGTCTGGCCCTGCTGAGGGTGGAGAATGTTATGGTCTGGCCCTGCTGAAGGTGGTGGATGTGCTGGTCTGGCCCTGCTGAGGGTGGAGAATGTTATGGTCTGGCCCTGCTGAGGGTGGAGAATGTTATGGTCTGGCCCTAACAGGCTCCAGGAATAGGGGCCATTAAATGTCAGAGACCATGAGGTGGTGCTTGTTTGTCTTGTCTGTCTTCTGTGAGAGGGCTGAGTGTTTGTGTTGTCTGTCTTCTGTGAGAGGGCTGAGTGTTTGTGTTGTCTGTCTTCTGTGAGAGGGCTGAGTGTTTGTGTTGTCTGTCTTCTGTGAGAGGGCTGAGTGTTTGTGTTGTCTGTCTTCTGTGAGAGGGCTGAGTGTTTGTGTTGTCTGTCTTCTGTGAGAGGGCTGAGTGTTTGTCTTGTCTGTCTTCTGTGAGAGGGCTGAGTGTTTGTGTTGTCTGTCTTCTGTGAGAGGGCTGAGTGTTTGTCTTGTCTGTCTTCTGTGAGAGGGCTGAGTGTTTGTCTTGTCTGTCTTCTGTGAGAGGGCTGAGTGTTTGTCTTGTCTGTCTTCTGTGAGAGGGCTGAGTGTTTGTGTTGTCTGTCTTCTGTGAGAGGGCTGAGTGTTTGTCTTGTCTGTCTTCTGTGAGAGGGCTGAGTGTTTGTCTTGTCTGTCTTCTGTGAGAGGGCTGAGTGTTTGTCTTGTCTGTCTTCTGTGAGAGGGCTGAGTGTTTGTCTTGTCTGTCTTCTGTGAGAGGGCTGAGTGTTTGTGTTGTATGTGAACACATCCTCATCTGTGACACAGCATGACGACTTACACATGACTTAGTTGAGACTTACAAACTTAACAACACAGACCAGAGCTGCGCCATAGTTTGGTCAAAAATTTATTTCACATTCAGTTCTTCAGTGTCAAAAGGGCCTTTGTGAGAATTTGACTGTTTCTCCTGTGACTTAGAAACTTGATAAACAACTCTCTAAGTTAACATATGGATGCATTAGCAGGGAATGTTTGAACTGATAAACAAATTCCAAGTGTTTGTATGAATTAATCTTCTTTGTATGTGATATGATATGAGTGGAGAATGGAGTGATAATGTGTGTATGGGTTACAGGCTGTATTTTTTTCTAATGTTGTTGTTTTGATTCTTTTTTGGTTTGATTCACTCCCTGTTCACCCTTCAGAGGAATGTGCCATTGTGATGTCACTCTCTGGTCAGTTCCTCCAGAGCATCCTGGAGTCTAAACAACAACAAAAACAACAACAACAACAACATTAAAATAAACAACAACAACTGCAACTACAACAACAGCATTAAAATAAACAACAAGAACAACAACAGCATTAAAATAAACAAGAACAGCAGCTCATGGGCCCTGTTTCAGAAAGTGGGTTTAGTGAAAACTCAGATTTAGTTAACTCAGAGTAAGTAGTAAATTTCCTAATAGAAGAGCCCTATGGCTTTGTTCTGCTAGGAGAATGAAGCCATAGGGCTCTTCTATTAGGAAATTTACTACTTACTCTGAGTTAACTAAATCTGAGTTTTCACTAAACCCACTTTCTGAAACAGGGCCCTGACCCCTGACACTTCTGAGATATCAGAGACACCCTAACACTTCTGACACAAACCCCTCTGTGTGTGTGTGTGTGTGTGTGCGCGTGTGCGTGTGTGTGTGTGTGTGTGCGCGTGCGTGTGTGTGCGCGTGCGTGTGTGCATGTGTGTGCGTGTGCGTGCGTTTGCGTGCGTGTGATCTTACTTGAAATCCCCTCCGTCCAGTAGGGTCTTGTAGGTGGCGATCTCAGCCTCCAGCTTCATCTTCATGTTCAGCAGAGCCTCATACTCCTGACCCTGTTGTGTGATCTTTGACCTCAGCTGAGCCAGCTCCGCCTCCAGCTGGAGGATGATAGCGTTGTATTTCTCCACCTCTGCATTCGAACGCAGCTCTGTGTTATGCAGTGTGTCTTCCAGTGATGCTTTCTGTGTGTGTGTGTGTGTGTGTGTGTGTGTGTGTGTGCGTGTGCGTGTGAGAGAGAGAGAGAGAGAGAGAGAGACAGAGAGAGGGGTAGGGAGGGGGAGATGAGTATTAATGAATTGTGTGATAAATGCTCTCTGTAACTGAGTGACTGATCTCTGTAGTCATTGTAAATGCTCTCTGTAACTGAGTGACTGATCTCTGTAGTCATTTTAAATGCTCTCTGTAACTGAGAGATTGGAAGACAAAGAAAACAACTCCACTCCTTTGAATAGGCTGTAGTGTGGTGTGTGTGTGTGTGTGTGTGTGTGTGTCTGTCTGTATGTGTGTGTCTGTATGTGTGTGTTTACGTGTGTGTGTATGTGTGTGTGTGTATGTATGTGTGTCTGTTAGAGGTTACCAGACTCTGCTGAGAGGCCAGTTCGATCTCCAGTGTCTGTATCTGTCTCCTGAGATCATTGATCTCCATCTGAGCTCCCTGTATTGCCTCAGTGCTCTGGGATACCTTGGCCTGCACCTCCGATATCTGACACACCCGGGGGGGGGGGGGGGGGGGGGGGGGAGAGAGAGAGAGAGAGAGAGAGAGAGAGGGAGATTGAGACAGAGGAAGATAACGAAAAACACTTAAGAGAAAGACACTTCTCTCTGAAAATTACTCAAAAGCAGTCTGGCAAAGTTAAACCAGTGAATTTCATCAACATCATGAATGTGCATCACTCTACCAGGCACTGTGGGGATACCCAGAGCTGTGTTT
>NC_044500.1:49702057-49709557 GCF_902362185.1 Chanos chanos
AGTAGATTATGTCCAGTGTTCAACTGGTTTTGTTCATATTTCCACTGCTGTAAATGGGTCACGGTTAAAGTTTCATTCCGTAGTGATGAGTTTATGACCATTTCTTCAGTAAAGTTTAGTGTGAAATCCATAAAGAATCTGTAAATAAAGCCTTACCACAGAGAAAAGACACCAGCTTCACTCCATGGCTGGGTGAGAGAGAGAGAGTGAGAGAGAGAGGGTGAGAGAGAGAGAGGGAGAGAGAGAGAGGGAGAGAGTGAGAGAGAGAGAAAGAGAGAGAGAGAAAGAGAGACAGTGAGACAGATTGAGAGAAAGAGAGAGAGAGAGAGAAAGAAAGAGAGAGAGAGAGAAAGAGAGACAGTGAGAGAGTGAGAGAAAGAGAGAGAGAGAGAGAAAGAAAGAGAGAGAGAGAGAAAGAGAGACAGTGAGAGAGTGAGAGAAAGAGAGAGAGAGAGAGAAAGAAAGTGAGAGAGAGAGAAAGGAGACAGTGAGAGAGAGTGAGGGAGAGAGAGAGAGTGAGAGTGAGAGTGGGAGGAGGTAAAAGGGGGGGGGGGTTCTGGGTGGACTGTGAGTCATACTTCAGAACATAGGAATTTGCGCCCCCCCCCTCCCCTCAGTAAAACCTCTTTATGGTCCCTCATCCCTCCATTTTCTCTCTGAGAGACGAGTGCAGAGCAGAACGCGAGTGTAGTCTGATTTCCACAGTGCAGATTTACGCTACACGGTTTCCGCTGTTTCTCAGGGAATGTGTCGCTGAAAATCCGGCCACCGCTTTCCTGAGTTTAGTCAGTAAAACAAAACGCTCTTGGCAACCAGAGATGTCGTTACTGGCATCCTCTGAGTTTTTTTTATTGCTTTTCAGTTTTCTTCTTTACTGCAGTTTCCACAGCGTCCTCACATGACACTGCATACTCACAACCACAGAGCATGCCAATGGAGAGAGAGAGAGAGAGAGAGAGAGAGAGAGAGATGACTTCCAGAATGCCTCAATACATTGCTATCTTTCATTTTTACCATATTAATTAATTTAATTGATTAATTATCCTATTAATTAATACACTTATTAATTAATGAGCCGTAGGTTTCTCTACACACCCAGTACATAATGCACAAAGTAGAAAAAACTCTCATCACCAACAGTACACAATACATTTTCAACACACCAGACACCAGACAAATCCTCACAACACTGATAAGTTTAAAATGAGCTAATTCTACTCTAAGGTGAACAGAAGCCAAAGACGTCAGCATTGTAGCTCGGTCTGTGAGGCCCTCTCCCTCTATCCTGGTTCCTCTCGTGAGTCAAATAGTCAGTTTAGCCAGAGACCAAAGATAAAATTCAGCACCTAAAACACTGTACGGAACAGTGTGAAGAGTCCCAATGTGAAGGTTCATCCAGTTTCATGCAGAGTCTGGGTAGGAGTCCAAAACCTGGAATCCACCGACAGGATTTTGAAAAAACAGGATTCAACTGTAAGCATTCTGTAAATACATGTTCTGTAGTTCCAGACCTGAATCGTGTTTTTCCGATTTGTGGCTAAGGTTCTGTGTTGCACCCCCCCCACCACAAGTCTCCTGTTAAACTTCCTCAGTGATCTTCCCCAGCGGCCCCGGGAGGTGATACCTGTTACCTGAGACTAGGACCGGGCCCATTTTCATCCCTCTCCTCCGGGCGTGAGTACACAGCCTATCCTCTGTATCCTTGTGTTTATAAATCGTCTCTGCAGGGTGTCTGAGGGTGCCGACTCCAGAGGTATCAGTGGGTTGTGGAAAAGAGACCCCTCCCACACCCAAGGCCCTGGGGCCACACCCCCCCCCCCTTCCCTGTACCAGTCCAGGCCTATAAGACTGAGGCAAAGGAATCTGTTAGAGCCGTCAAGTCCTAACCATCAGTTCTCGTGAGGACCTGTCAGTTCAGCCCCAGACCACCAGCAACGCACATGCTGTCCCTCTCCAGCAGACATCTGGATGGTCTAACAGTCTCTGAGCAGCCGTGAGTCTAAAAGACGCCACGCTGTTCTCCAGGTCGAGTAAAACTGACCTGACAAACACAAACCCCAAAGAATCCAACCTGTGCTGCTCCACGACCCATTCCACCCAGAAGAATCCAACCTGTGCTGGTCCATGTCCCATTCCACCCCGAAGAATACCTCATCCAACCTGTGCGGTCCACGGCCCATTCCACCCCGAAGAATACCTCATCCAACCTGTGCTGGTCCATGAACCATTCCACCGTAATAACCAAACAAGAGACCACTGAATATAACAGTTTACCACATCCAAGAAAATCCTCTCCAAACCCCACAAAGACATTAATTAAACAACTATGATCAACACAGTCAAACGGTTTTCCTCGTCTTCCTCCTCTCTGAGGGAACTTTGGTTAGAGTCTCTGAGGGAACTTTGGTTAGAGCCTCTGAGGGAACTTTGGTTAGAGTCTCTAAGAGAACTTTGGTTAGAGTCTCTGAGAGAACTTTGGTTAGAGCCTCTGAGGGAACTTTGGTTAGAGTCTCTAAGAGAACTTTGGTTAGGGTCTTTGAGGGAACTTTGGTTAGAGTCTCTAAGAGAACTTTGGTTAGGGTCTTTGAGGGAACTTTGGTTAGAGTCTCTGAGGGAACTTTGGTCAGTCTCTGAGAGAACTTTCGTTAGGGTCTTTGAGGGAACTTTGGTTAGAGTCTCTGAGAGAACTTTGGTTAGAGCCTCTGAGGGAACTTTGGTTAGAGTCTCTGAGAGAACTTTGGTTAGAGTCTCTGAGAGAACTTTGGTTAGAGCTTCTGAGGGAACTTTGGTCCCCGTTTTTTTTGGCAGAAGACTCAGCACCGGCCTGTGGCAGCTGAGTGACAGTTCACCAGTGACCACACACTCACACAACATTACAGTTTTTTACGATTGCTTACACAGTAAAATAAAAAATAATGCACAATTAGTCAAACCTGACACTCAAGGAGCAAAACCTCAGCCCAGATCTGCACAACTATAAGCACATTCTCAACCTCACACTTTTTGCAAAACACTAAACACACTCCTCTGCATTAGACACAGAAATCACTGAGCACCACTGGCTGACCATGTTGTAAACCATGTTATAAACCATGGGCTGACACTGAGCACCACTGGCTGACCATCTTATAAAGCATGTTCTAAACCATGTTATAAACCATGGGCTGACACTGAGCACCACTGGCTGACTATCTTATAAACCATGTTATAAACCATGTTATAAACCATGGGCTGACACTGAGCACCACTGGCTGACCATGTTATAAACCATGGGTTCACACTGAGAGAGGACATAGCCTGTGATGTGGATGAAGTGCTATGATCCAGATCCAGCCAGGCCAAGAGAGGATGCTTAGGATTTTTTTTTTTCAATCCATGCTTTCATTTTTGTCTCTACAAATGTTTTTCCTGTCTTTACAGTATGTACTATATTCTATTTAGAATATGTTCTGTTCTGATTTTCAGTGCAAAATGCAGCCTTTGGAAATGCATGGATGTATTGACTGAATTTCAATGTGGAGAGAAACATTTTCATCAGTGTGCAGTACTGGTCTAATGTGTTGTGTTTGGTCAGTATATTCATGTACTGTACTCCAACAATATCTCTGAAAAAATCAAACCCAGACTATATCATTAGAAAAGTAGAAATGTTAGAAGTGTTTTAGATTGAGCACAGCAATGTGTAACTGGTTCAAACAGAATCAGATCGTATGTACCATGTGTGTGCCATACGGTGACAAGTTGGGTTTTTATAAATTACTGTATAGTTTTGAATGAAATTTTGCAAAGATCTGAGGTGTTCTGCTACTTGTGTGTGTGGTTGTGTGTGTGTGTGTGTGTGTGTGTGTGGTTGTGTGAATTGTGTGTAGCGTTTTGACAAAATGAGCCCTGTTTTTAAAATCGTAAAAAACTGTAAAAACATTGCCTCCCCTGTCAGATCCCAGAACAGTTTATAAAACTCACACTCACACACCCTCACACATTAAAAACATCTCCTCCCCAGTCTGATCTCAGAACAGTTTATAAACTCACATTCACACACACTCACACAGCATTAAAAACAGGTCTTCCCCAGTCTGATCTCAGAACAGTTTATAAAACTTACATTCACACACACTCACACAGCATTAAAAACAGGTCTTCCCCGGTCTAATTTCAGAACTGTTTATAAACTAACAGGAAGGCCCTCTACCTCCAGGGCATGGCCTGCTGCCATTTGGAACTCTGTGTCTTTTCATTCTTACTAATTAAATACAGTTTTATATTGCAGATTAAAGGATCATGAAATACAGTTTTATATTGCAGAGACAGCTTTGGTAAATCAGACACTAACACCTGTAAGCACAGAGTCACATTCATGAGCTTTGCCCAAGTCTTCCCCACACTGCCTCTCCAGTCTGATCTCAGAACAGTTTATAACTCACATTCACACACACTCACACAGCATTAAAACCAGCCTCTTCCCCACACTGCCTCTCCAGTCTGATCTCAGAACAGTTTATAAACTCACATTCACACACACTCACACAGCATTAAAACCAGCCTCTTCCCCAGTCTGATCTCAGAACAGTTTATAAACTCACATTCACACACACTCACACAGCATTAAAACCAGCCTCTTCCCCACACTGCCTCTCCAGTCTGATCTCAGAACAGTTTATAACTCACATTCACACACACTCACACAGCATTAAAACCAGCCTCTTCCCCACACTGCCTCTCCAGTCTGATCTCAGAACAGTTTATAAACTCACATTCACACACACTCACACAGCATTAAAACCAGCCTCTTCCCCACACTGCCTCTCCAGTCTGATCTCAGAACAGTTTATAACTCACATTCACACACACTCACACAGCATTAAAACCAGCCTCTTCCCCAGTCTGATCTCAGAACAGATTATAAACTCACATTCACACACACTCACACAGCATTAAAACCAGCCTCTTCCACAGTCTGATCTCAGAACAGATTATAAACTCACATTCACACACACTCACACAGCATTAAAACCAGCCTCTTCCCCAGTCTGATCTCAGAACAGTTTATAAACTCACTTTCACACACACTCACACAGCATTAAAACCAGCCTCTTGCCCAGTCTGATCTCAGAACAGTTTATAAACTCACATTCACACACACTCACACAGCATTAAAAACAGGTCTTCCCCAGTCTGATCTCAGAACAGTTTATAAACTCACTTTCACACACACTCACACAGCATTAAAACCAGCCTCTTGCCCAGTCTGATCTCAGAACAGTTTATAAACTCACATTCACACACACTCACACAGCATTAAAAACAGGTCTTCCCCACACTGCCTCTCCAGTCTGATCTCAGAACAGTTTATAAACTCACATTCACACAAACTCACACAGCATTAAAACCAGCCTCTTCCCCAGTCTGATCTCAGAACAGTTTATAAACTCACATTCACGCACACTCACACAGCATTAAAACCAGCCTCTTCCCCACACTGCCTCTCCAGTCTGATCTCAGAACAGTTTATAAACTCACATTCACACACACTCACACAGCATTAAAACCAGCCTCTTCCCCAGTCTGATCTCAGAACAGATTATAAACTCACATTCACACACACTCACACAGCATTAAAACCAGCCTCTTCCACAGTCTGATCTCAGAACAGATTATAAACTCACATTCACACACACTCACACAGCATTAAAACCAGCCTCTTCCCCAGTCTGATCTCAGAACAGTTTATAAACTCACTTTCACACACACTCACACAGCATTAAAACCAGCCTCTTGCCCAGTCTGATCTCAGAACAGTTTATAAACTCACATTCACACACACTCACACAGCATTAAAAACAGGTCTTCCCCACACTGCCTCTCCAGTCTGATCTCAGAACAGTTTATAAACTCACATTCACACACACTCACACAGCATTAAAAACAGGTCTTCCCCACACTGCCTCTCCAGTCTGATCTCAGAACAGTTTATAAACTCATATTCACACACACTCACACAGCATTAAAACCAGCCTCTTCCCCACACTGACTCTCCAGTCTGATCTCAGAACAGTTTATAAAGAGAGTCTGAGAAAGCAGGAGCGTGTGTGGGTCCATTTGTCTTTATACAGCAGACACACAACAGCCCTTTTGACCTGTCCTCCAAAAACCAGCCTCTATCTCACTGCACTTCTTCAAAACATCGCTGAAAACTCTCTTCATTTTGAACCACTAACTACTGTTTCCCCACCTCTATAATGCACACACACACACGCATGCACACACACACACGCATGCACACACACACGCATGCACACACACACACGCATGCACACACACACACGCATGCACGCACGCACGCGCACGCACTCACACACGCGCGCGCACACACACAGCTAGTTAGTTTCATGGTTTGACACCATGAGAAACAATAAAGCTACCTGACACCTAAAACTCTATTTAACCACAAGATGGCACTGCTTGTATTCAAACCAATTCAGTGTCTGAATCAGGTGACATTCTGTACATGTGCACCTGTCTCTGCAAATGATTTCATTTCATTGGCAGTTACTAATGAATGTCTTTAATTAACTGGAGTTGTTTAATATTCATCGTCATTTTTCAGCTGTTTTAACATACATTAAATTAGATTTTATCTTTATTACATTTCATTGTCTGTGTGTGTGTGTGTGTGTGCGTGTGTGTGCGCGTGTGCGTGTGTGTATGTGTGTGTGTGTGTCTGTGTGTGTGTGTGTGTATGTGTATATGTGTTATATGAGGTCAGGACAGGAGTTTCTGGAGGCCTGCAGTCACAGGTCAGTGCAGGCCACACCCCCTCCATGAGTCACTGACAGAATGACAAATCATAGAGATTATGCAAGAAGAGCAAACCCTTTCTCTCTTTCTCCCAGTGACTGAGACAAACACTTTCTCTCTTTCTCGCAGTGACTGAGACAAACACTTTCTCTCTTTCTCGCAGTGACTGAGACAAACACTTTCTCTCTTTCTCGCAGTGACTGAGACAAGCACGAGCTCTGTGTGCAGGGTACCAAGTGCCTAATGATAACCATACGAGTAACAATCGTAATGATGAAATATTTAAATTTCAGATGAAGCATAACTACAGTAGGCACCATTAGACCATTACAGGCAATACAGGATATACGTAATAATAATAATGAAATACATTATGCCCCCCCTCCCCCATCTCCCTGTGGTTTGTTTGAATGAGCCTGACAAACTCGGGTCTGATGGTAACAGAACAATTTCAGAAAGAATGGCCCCAAAGAGGCAACAGGGGTTGGGATTAAAGGCAGTGAGATTATATTTTATCTTCAGTGTAAAGAAGATTGTACTTCGCACTTCCAAATATTTGTGTTTTTTTTTGGGAGGAGGGGGCACCACGGAGGAATTACACTTAAGGCACCCAAATGGCCAGCAGCAGTGCTTAACCAAACACACATTCAATCTCTCTCCCCCCCCACTCTGTCTCTACCTGTCTCACACACACACACACAC
>NC_044500.1:49714557-49722057 GCF_902362185.1 Chanos chanos
AAGGGGGCACTCCAAAGATCCAAATCGTTCAAACTGGCCAAACCAGTGTGGGACGTCACGAAAGTACCGTCTCAAGATTCACTGTCGCCCAAACCCACTGAGGAAACTTGGATTTTGGAAACTTGGACTGGCTATATCTGCTCTTTGTCCTCTCAGGCAGGGCATTGTATTCGCAACTCATGACAGATTTTGTGCAACTCCAGAGCACATGTGCCAGGTTTCCATTCAACAGAGACAGAGAGTTTCATCCAAAGTTATTTAGACCGACTCAAGAGCACACACTAATAATGAATAAAGCATACAGCCTGTATGCATTCAGAACAAGACTGCAAACAAACAAACAAACAAACATAGGTGCCTGGTGTTTCCGTTCCACTGGATCTGTCGATAGAATTGTATGAAAAACTCAAGGCTCGGGTAGAATGTTTAAAAAAACTCAAGTCTGACGTGAAAAATAAGAGACAGCGTTTATGACAATATGACGTGTGATTGTGTGGGTCAGGGTTAGGGTCAGGGTCAGGGTCAGGGTCAGGGTTAAGTCTAGGGCTGATCTTGACTGTATGGACGCAGAATAAAATGGAAACAATAATGGGAAAGAGAAGAGACACCTCGTGTTAGTGTGTCTGCAGTAAGAGTATTAGCTCTCACAGGGAAGAGACACATGTTAGTGTGTCTGCAGTAAGAGTATTAGCTCTCACAGGGAAGAGACACATGTTAGTGTGTCTGCAGTAAGAGTATTAGCTCTCACAGGGAAGAGACACCTCGTGTTAGTGTGTCTGCAGTAAGAGTATTAGCTCTCACAGGGAAGAGACACCTCGTGTTAGTGTGTCTGCAGTAAGAGTATTAGCTCTCACAGGGAAGAGACACATGTTAGTGTGTCTGCAGTAAGAGTATTAGCTCTCACAGGGAGGACAAAGGCAGAAAACCAGTTTTTCTGAATCAGACAAGAAAACACTGAAAACACTAAAAACACTGAAAACACTGAAAGTGGGTAAATCAACCAGAGCAGCACTGCTGCCGACTCTTTGCTGAGACCTATCCTGTGTGTCTGTCTGTCTGTCTGTCTGTCTGTCTGTTCTGTCTGTCTGTCTGTCTGTCTGTCTGTCTATTCCTTTCGGTTCTGTACTGTTCTGTCTGTCTGTCTTTTCTGTCTGTCCTGTCTGTCTGTCTGTCTGTCTGTTCTGTTCTGTTCTGTCTGTCTGTCTGTTCTGTCTGTCCTGTCTGTCTGTCTGTTCTGTTCTGTTTTGTGTGAAAAAGGGCAGGATTGTGACCTGTTCTGTCTCCAAGCTTTAGCAAGATCAATAATCAGTCTGATCAACAGGTTGTCTAACGATCAAAAATCAGTCATCTCGCCTTGGCAGTAATGTCCGTGTTCCAGTTTGATTATTTAACACTGAGTAAACTGTTCTGGAGAGTAAAGGGTTACCTTTAATCTACAGATTTACATTTCTAACTCTGTGACATGGGGCACAACTGCAAAATAAAAAAAACCCAAAACAGTTGTTGATGCAGCGTCCCACAATCCATCACCACTCTTCATTTCTTTATATGCTGAGCCTGTGTGTGTGTGTGTGATATCTAAACTATCTAAGGTAAGATGGTGTTGCCTTACCAAAAGTGGCAATGCCCGTGATGTGTGTGTGCTGTCTCCATTGAGAACCAGACTGATTTGCTCTGCCCTGCTGTAAAAGCTCGTCTGAATGGAACGCTTATGTCATTTGTTTGTTAGAGCCCTGGGCTAAAGACACTGCTTTTGCCTGAGAAGACACACTCCAGAAGTGCACTTACCAGCTTTAGTGCTTTCTGACAAAATGACGCCATTTGTCTGTTATGACCAACAAAGAAGGCAAGACTGAAAAGCCAGGATGAGGCAAGCAGCGTGTTTTAAATCGTCCAGACATGCTCTGTGCTGCTCTAGTAGTGACATATGATGACAAACACTAACTTAACAACGCCCTCACACACACACACACACACCTACAAATGACACATTCTTTTATACGCTCACCTCTGTAAGTGTCTCTGTCTCTCTTTATCACTCGCTGTTCGTCTGGCTTCTTGTCTCTTATCTGACATCTCTAACTGATCTCATTTTGGCCTTTCTATTCCTGCACAAGTATAGTCTTTTCTATTCTCACTGTTTATCTTATTTAAGTAATTTCTGTGAGGGCATGAAGGCGTGTGTGTGTGTGTGTGTGTGTGTGTGTGTGTGTGTGTACAGGCCCTGACTAGCCTGGTCTCATTCTGAGGCTGTGCCTAATTGAAGTGGAGAACATGAACAGGCTGACGATCGTCTTCAGGGTTAGGGTTAATGGTACAGTTTCTCTGAATCAGACACATCCAGGGTTTCAGTCCCACACCTTCTTCCCAAAGGCCACTGAATGTCAGCTCCACCACAGACTGATCTGACAGGTTATGGGATAAAACACTGTTGTCTGTGCTAAACTGACCATAGCGTGATCAGCTGAATTACTGTAAATCTGTCTTAACTACTCACAGCTAATGGAATTTTTGTTTTGTTTTGTTTTGTTTTGTTTTGTTTTGTTTATACCATGCTGACAGACCTTTAATGTGACTGTATGGTTGCATGGTGAGGAACTGCACTGATAGGAAGTTGTTTAGGAAAAATGTTTATTCACACGATGGCTGCAGATGCACTGAGAGCTAAAGCTGTTGGAACCGTCAGCCAAAGAGCAGATGGGACCAGACACTCCTCTCTACGACCACGCAACACTCTTCCCTAGATGGATGATGGATGGGTGTGTGTGTGTGTGTGTATGTTTTGTGTGTGACTGTGAGTGTGTGTGTGTGTGTATGTTTTGTGTGTGTGTTTGTGTGTGTGTGCGTGCGTGCGTGTGTGTGTGTGTGTGCGTGCGCGTGTGTGTGTGTGAGTGTGCATGCGCGCGCGCGCGTGTGTGAGTGGGTGTGTGTGTGTGTGCGTGTGTGTGTGTGCGCGTGCGCATGTGTGTGTGCGTGCGCGTGTGTGTGTGTGTGTGTGTGTGTGTGAGTGTTTGTGTGTGTGAGTGTGCACACGCGCGCGTGTGTGTGTGTGAGTGGGTGGGTAGATGGATGTGTGTGTGTGCGTGTGTGTGTGTGTGTGTGCGCGGGTGTGTGTGTGTGTGTGTGGTATAGAGGGGTGTAGCTACTCTTGCATGGCTGGTGAACATTTCTGAGATCTGTGTGTCAGATTGAGAGTGTGTGTGGAGATAAGGCTGTAGAAAAGCAGCGTTGGGTGTGTGTGTGTGTGTGTGTATGTGTGTGTGTGTGAGGTGTGGCGGATGCGCTCCACTGCCCGTCTGTGGTGGATGCTGAGTGAACGACTCTGCTGAGAGGACAAACACAAAGTTGACACTGAACACACTGTAAATACCACATATTCTGTTACATACACACTGACACACAACACACTCACATACACACACACAACACGCTCACACACTGACACACACACACACACACTTACGCAGTGACTCACTCTCATACTCACTGTGTCATTTCTCACAGTCCTGAATTGTTTTATTGATCAAAATTATTTCTTTTTTGATCCTTTGCACTGCAAATATCTTTTTTCTGTTTGTCAGCTGGAGGAGGAAGGGTTTTTCCTTGGGTTTGATCACTGGGGGTTTAGGCTCTAATCTCTGTAAGGCTGCTTTGAGACAATGTCTGAAAATGCCTGATTGTCTGATAGAAATAAAGTTCAGCTGAATTCAATGGAATTGTTTTAATGATAGTTTGCTTAAAGTGAGCAGGCCCTCTGTGGCTGTGGAACTCTGGACAGATTCAGCCATAACAAAGTCTAAAGCACAAAACACAGAACAAACCATCATTGTGTCAAAACTTCACTTAACAGAGCAGCGCTTTTCACACACACACACTGTTATGTTCCCTGACTTCTTGCGGTGCTCGGAGGAACAGGTTTGTAAGATTCCTCAAGGCCAGGAACCGTGTGGCAGGTACAGGGACCACACCTCCTCCCTCTGTCTTTACATAAGCCTGTGGATATTTCAGATAGGTGTGTCTCATTCTGCAAGGCAGGAAAACAATGCAGGCAGGTCTGTCGACTCACACACTCACACACTCTCACTCTGTCTATCCACACCTGAAAACCCCAAAAAAAGAAAAAAAAAGAGAGAAATGAAAAATGACCACAGTCGCGGCTGAAAGTGTGTGCAGAAATCTGAGAGGATCAGGGCTAGGCCAGGTTTACTGGCACGCCAAAGCAAAACCACTGCACAGACACACCAAACCATTCCCAAACACAGCCACATTTCTGTGCAAACACATGTTTTCAGTGTTACATTCTCAACTCCTCATCTCTCCAAGCTGGTCTTTTGTTTGTCTGCGATTAAATAATTCAAAGATAAGATGCTACAGATTGATTTCTATGGCTCTTTGTACATATTCTAATGTCCTGTTTATCTGTTAATCACATGAGTATTGTGTAGGTGGCACTGTCCCAGAGTATCTGTATGTGCTACATGAGGTGAGATTTACTTTGTTGTGTAGTTTGGCTTTCATAGGACAGGTTTCTGAATGTTCCCTCTGACCCACATCATGCCTGGGGGGGGTTGTTGGTTCAGATATTGACCCACATCATGCCTGGGGGGGGTTGTTGGTTCAGATATTGACCCACATTATGCCTGGGGGTGGGGGGGGGGGTGGTGGTGGGGGGTTGTTGGTTCAGAATGTGATGGGTCTGGAGCTTCTTTTGAATGGGAATAAGAGTGGTGACATACTGATGGATAGAGTGATAGGAGGAATGTGTGTGTGTGTGTGCATGTGTGTGTGCATGTGTGTGTGTGTATGTGTGTGTGTATACGTTTGCATGTGTGTATGTGTGCATGTGTGTGTCTGTGCGTGGGTGTGCGTGTGTGTGTGTGTGTCTGTGCATGTGCATGTGTGTGTGTGAGTGTTTGTGTCAATGTCTACGTGTGTGGGTGTGTGGGTGTGTCTGAGAGGGAGAGTGAAATAAACCACTAGAAATAAAATAGTACTGATAACATGATGAAATGACAGTTCAAGAATTCAATGACCAATAAATTTACCATGGCAACACTGTATCCAGCCTGTAGTTAATACAGCCAAACATGAGAGCAGGGTCCCCGCCTCACTGATCCTGTTTGTAACTTTGTGTCTAGTTTATGTGTTGTTGTGTAAAATAAATTGCTTCCTCTGTGTGTTTGAGATTGTGAGACTGTGTATGTGTATAGTATAATGTGTGTGGGTGTTGTGTGTATACGTGTGTATAGTATAATGTGTGTGTTTGAGATTGTGAGACTGTGTATGTGTGTATAGTTTAGTGTGTGTATGTGTGTGTATGTGTGTGTGGTGTGTATAGCATAGTGTGTGTGTGTGCGTGTGTGTGTGTGGTGTGTATAGTATAGTGTGTGTGTGTATGTGTGTGTGGTGTGTATAGTTGAGTGTGTGTGGGTGTTGTGTGTGTACGTGTGTATAGTATAGTGTGTGTGTGTATGTGTGTGTGGTGTGTATAGCATAGTGTGTGTGTGTGTGTGCGTGTGTGTGTATGTGTGTGTGTGTGTGGTGTGTATAGTATAGTGTGTGTGTGTGTGTTTGTGTGTGTACAGTCTCTCCCCTACTTACCACCTATGTGACTTATGACCATCCGTACTTACGGCCGAAAAAAAAAATGAACTGTGTAAATAAGAAAAATAAAGATATATGTAAATATAAAAAAAAAGAACTGTGTAAATAAGAAAAATAAAGATGTATGTAAATATAAAAAAAATGAACAGTGTAAATAAGAAAAATAAAGATATATGTAAATATAAAAAATGAACTGTGTAAATAAGAAAAATAAAGATTTATGTAAATATAAAAAATGAACTGTGTAAATAAGAAAAATAAAGATGTATGTAAATATAAAAATGACGTTTGGTCATACGTACACCAGTGTCATATACAGAGCCGCGCACTGATACAGATGTGATGAGATTACTGATGTGGAGGGCGAGTAACACAGCGTGTGTTTGGTCCAGTTTAGTCCAGTTTAGTCCGGTTTAGCAGAGAGTGCACATACTGCGGTCAACGAGTGTCTTCAATAAATGTTGAGTTCATGCAGTTGAAGTCAAGTCTCTGAATATTCATTATACATGTCAAGTTTTCCGGTCATATGAAACTATAATAACCAGTGCTAACGGCTGCGCGCGTATGACAGTGACTGTCAGACAATATCCCGGCATTGTGTACATCACAGCGTCTCCCTCAGTTTGTGCTCTCTGTTGCCATAGGACTTCTACATGCCATGTTAACATACATCCGACAGTGACTGTCAGACTCAGTTCTCGCTGTCAGTTGCCATAGGACTTCTACATGCCATGTTAACATACATCTGACTTCCATTTCGAGATACGACCGGTCGGTCAGAACCGAACTCGGACGTATTCAAGACTCAAGATTCTTTATTGCCATATGTAACAAGTACAGTAGAATGTTTACCTCCACTCACTCCTGCAGTATCACTTCTAGACATAAACTCTAAACACTAAGTAATACAGTACAATAATAATAAAGTACAGTAAAAAGAATAAGTAAATACTAAACAGTAGCAGTATGATGAAAGGTATAGTGATAAATGATAATGATAAAGTGACCAAGTGCAGTACAATGGTAATTATGGCATAATAAATAGTAACAGTATCATGAAAAGGTAAAATGATGAGTGATAATGATAAGTGACTAAAAACACTCTGGTGAAGTTATAAGTCCAGTGCAATTATAAGTCCAGTGCAATTATAAGTCCAGTGTAATTATAAATCCAGTGTAATTATAAATCCAGTGTAATTATAAATCCAGTGTAATTATAAGTCCAGTACATCAGGGGAGAGTATGAACGCAGTCCTCAACGTCCAAAAATTATGCAGTCGAGATTCCCATTATGCAGTCGAGATTCCCACATTATGCAGTCGAGATTCACATTATGCAGTCGAGATTCCCACATTATGCAGTCGAGATTCACATTATGCAGTCGAGATTCCCATTATGCAGTCGAGATTCCCACATTATGCAGTCGAGATTCACATTATGCAGTCGAGATTCCCATTATGCAGTCGAGATTCCCACATTATGCAGTCGAGATTCCCATTATGCAGTCGAGATTCCCACATTTGGGGAATTCGCAGAGGTTGTGTGTACATGGTATAGTGTGTGTGTGTGAGTGTGTGTGTGTGTGTGTGTGTATAGTATAGTGTGTGTGCATGTGTGTATGTTGTGTGTACATGGTATAGTGTGTGTGTGTGTGTGTGTTGTGTGTATATGGTATAGTGTGTGTGTGTGTTGTGTGTATATAGTATAGTGTGTGTGTGTGTGTATGTTGTGTGTATATAGTATAGTGTGTGTGTGTGTGTGTGTGTGCATGTGTATGTTGTGTGTATATGGTATAGTGTGTGCGTGTGTGTGTGTGTATGTTGTGTGTATATGGTATAGTGTGTGTGTGTGTGTGTGTGTGTATGTTGTGTGTATATAGTATAGTGTGTGTGTGTG
>NC_044500.1:49727057-49729557 GCF_902362185.1 Chanos chanos
CACATGCTCTGCGTCCTAAGATTGTCCTACCGCAGGGGAAAATGAGACCAAATGACAGCCATGCTGTAGTTGTGTAAAGTATACGCATTTGAAAAGAACGATTAGCGGTTTGTTATGTGAGTGACAGTACAGGGTGAGTGACAGTATACAGTTTCTTTTCACTGAGGTCAAATATACAGTGTCTTTTCACTGAGGTCAGATGTGGGGTGTATTTTCACTGAGGTCAGATATACAGTGTCTTTTCACTGAGGTCAGATGTGAGGTGTCTTTTCACTGAGGTCAGATGTGGGGTGTATTTTCACTGAGGTCAGATGTGCAGTGTATTTTCACTGAGGTCAGATGTGAGGTGTCTTTTCACTGAGGTCAGATGTGAGGTGTCTTTTCACTGAGGTCAAATATACAGTGTCTTTTCACTGAGGTCAAATATACAGTGTCTTTTCACTGAGGTCAGATATACAGTGTCTTTTCAGTGAGGTCAGATATACAGTGTCTTTTCACTGAGGTCAGATGTGAGGTGTATTTTCACTGAGGTCAGATGTGAGGTGTATTTTCACTGAGGTCAGATGTGAGGTGTATTTTCACTGAGGTCAGATGTGAGGTGTCTTTTCACTGAGGTCAAATATACAGTGTCTTTTCACTGAGGTCAGATGTGAGGTGTATTTTCACTGAGGTCAGATATACAGTGTCTTTTCAGTGAGGTCAGATATACAGTGTCTTTTCACTGAGGTCAGATGTGAGGTGTCTTTTCACTGAGGTCAGATGTGAGGTGTATTTTCACTGAGGTCAGATGTGAGGTGTATT
The DNA here is from genome assembly GCF_902362185.1 of Chanos chanos. NCBI lineage: Eukaryota > Metazoa > Chordata > Actinopteri > Gonorynchiformes > Chanidae > Chanos > Chanos chanos. The sequence goes on from NC_044500.1 coordinate 49,727,859, forward strand.
TTCACTGAGGTCAGATGTGCAGTGTCTTTTCACTGAGGTCAGATGTGAGGTGTATTTTCACTGAGGTCAGATGTGAGGTGTATTTTCACTGAGGTCAGATGTGAGGTGTATTTTCACTGAGGTCAGATGTGCAGTGTATTTTCACTGAGGTCAGATGTGGGGTGTATTTTCACTGAGGTCAGATGTGCAGTGTCTTTTCACTGAGGTCAGATGTGAGGTGTCTTTTCACTGAGGTCAAATATACAGTGTCTTTTCACTGAGGTCAGATGTGAGGTGTCTTTTCACTGAGGTCAGATATACAGTGTCTTTTCACTGAGGTCAGATGTGAGGTGTCTTTTCACTGAGGTCAAATATACAGTGTCTTTTCACTGAGGTCAGATGTGAGGTGTATTTTCACTGAGGTCAGATGTGAGGTGTCTTTTCACTGAGGTCAGATGTGAGGTGTATTTTCACTGAGGTCAGATGTGAGGTGTCTTTTCACTGAGGTCAGATGTGAGGTGTATTTTCACTGAGGTCAGATGTGAGGTGTCTTTTCACTGAGGTCAGATGTGCAGTGTATTTTCACTGAGGTCAGATGTGAGGTGTCTTTTCACTGAGGTCAGATGTGAGGTGTATTTTCACTGAGGTCAGATGTGAGGTGTCTTTTCACTGAGGTCAGATGTGAGGTGTCTTTTCACTGAGGTCAGATGTGAGGTGTATTTTCACTGAGGTCAGATGTGAGGTGTCTTTTCACTGAGGTCAGATGTGGGGTGTATTTTCACTGAGGTCAGATGTGAGGTGTATTTTCACTGAGGTCAGATGTGAGGTGTCTTTTCACTGAGGTCAGATGTGAGGTGTATTTTCACTGAGGTCAGATATACAGTGTCTTTTCAGTGAGGTCAGATGTGAGGTGTCTTTTCACTGAGGTCAGATGTGAGGTGTCTTTTCACTGAGGTCAGATGTGAGGTGTATTTTCACTGAGGTCAGATGTGAGGTGTCTTTTCACTGAGGTCAGATGTGAGGTGTCTTTTCACTGAGGTCAGATGTGGGGTGTATTTTCACTGAGGTCAGATGTGAGGTGTATTTTCACTGAGGTCAGATGTGAGGTGTCTTTTCACTGAGGTCAGATGTGAGGTGTCTTTTCACTGAGGTCAGATGTGAGGTGTATTTTCACTGAGGTCAGATGTGAGGTGTATTTTCACTGAGGTCAGATGTGAGGTGTATTTTCACTGAGGTCAGATGTGCAGTGTATTTTCACTGAGGTCAGATGTGGGGTGTATTTTCACTGAGGTCAGATGTGCAGTGTCTTTTCACTGAGGTCAGATGTGAGGTGTCTTTTCACTGAGGTCAAATATACAGTGTCTTTTCACTGAGGTCAGATGTGAGGTGTCTTTTCACTGAGGTCAGATATACAGTGTCTTTTCACTGAGGTCAGATGTGAGGTGTCTTTTCACTGAGGTCAAATATACAGTGTCTTTTCACTGAGGTCAGATGTGAGGTGTATTTTCACTGAGGTCAGATGTGAGGTGTCTTTTCACTGAGGTCAGATGTGAGGTGTCTTTTCACTGAGGTCAGATGTGAGGTGTATTTTCACTGAGGTCAGATGTGAGGTGTATTTTCACTGAGGTCAGATGTGCAGTGTATTTTCACTGAGGTCAGATGTGAGGTGTCTTTTCACTGAGGTCAGATGTGAGGTGTATTTTCACTGAGGTCAGATGTG
>NC_044500.1:49734557-49737057 GCF_902362185.1 Chanos chanos
TTGGTAATGGATATAGAATAACTGAAGAATTCCATTAATTTTTACTCTGAGGAAACTCAACACTAATAACTCTACTGCACATTTGTATAACACCACACCGAATGTGCAGTATGTCCGCATTGTGTACATGGTGTCAGGGTGTTGTAGTACAGTGCGGTGTCAGGGTGTTGTAGTACAGTGTGGTGTCAGGGTGTTGTAGTGAAGTGTGGTGTCAGGGTGTTGTAGTACAGTGTGGTGTCAGGGTGTTGTAGTGCAGTGTGGTGTCAGGGTGTTGTAGTGCAGTGTGGTGTCAGAGGACAGTGTGGTGTCAGGGTGTTGTAGTGCAGTGTGGTGTCAGAGGACAGTGTGGTGTCAGGGTGTTGTAGTGCAGTGTGGTGTCAGGGTGGTGTAGTACAGTGTGGTGTCAGGGTGTTGTAGTGCAGTGTGGTGTCAGGGTGTTGTAGTACAGTGTGGTGTCAGGGTGTTGTAGTACAGTGTGCTGTCAGGGTGTTGTAGTACAGTGTGGTGTCAGGGTGTTGTGGTACAGTGTGGTGTCAGGGTGTTGTAGTGCAGTGTGGTGTCAGGGTGTTGTAGTGCAGTGTGGTGTCAGGGTGTTGTAGTACAGTGTGGTGTCAGGGTGTTGTAGTGAAGTGTGGTGTCAGGGTGTTGTAGTACAGTGTGGTGTCAGGGTGTTGTAGTACAGTGTGCTGTCAGGGTGTTGTGGTACAGTGTGGTGTCAGGGTGTTGTAGTACAGTGTGGTGTCAGGGTGTTGTAGTGCAGTGTGGTGTCAGGGTGGTGTAGTACAGTGTGGTGTCAGGGTGTTGTGGTACAGTGTGGTGTCAGGGTGGTGTAGTACAGTGTGGTGTCAGAGGACAGTGTGGTGTCAGGGTGTTGTAGTACAGTGTGGTGTCAGGGTGTTGTAGTGAAGTGTGGTGTCAGGGTGTTGTAGTACAGTGTGGTGTCAGGGTGTTGTAGTGCAGTGTGGTGTCAGGGTGTTGTAGTGCAGTGTGGTGTCAGGGTGTTGTAGTGCAGTGTGGTGTCAGGGTGTTGTAGTGCAGTGCGGTGTCAGGGTGTCAGAGGACAGTGTGGTGTCAGGGTGTTGTGGTACAGTGTGGTGTCAGGGTGTAGTAGTACAGTGTGGTGTCAGGGTGTTGTAGTGCAGTGTGGTGTCAGGGTGTTGTAGTGCAGTGTGGTGTCAGGGTGTTGTAGTGCAGTGTGGTGTCAGGGTGTTGTGGTACAGTGTGGTGTCAGGGTGTTGTGGTACAGTGTGGTGTCAGGGTGTAGTAGTACAGTGTGGTGTCAGGATGTTGTAGTGCAGTGCAGTGTCAGAGAACATTGTGGTGTCAGGGTGTGGTCTATATGTACTATACATGAGGGTTTCCTAACACACAGCTCACAGGCCTAATCCGGCCCATGAGAGTCAAACAGTTGGCCCTCTGCCAACACACACACCTTCATATGCATGTGGGCGTCGGCCAGAACTGACTCAAGGTGGTGTTAGTAATCTACTGTTAATCCACTGTGGAAACTGGGGTGTTGAAAACAAACCCTGCTCATGGCACTGTAAAAGGCCATGTCTAGTGCTAAAAAGTGTAAAAGTGATAAGAAAAAAGAGGACAGTTGTTCCTCGGTATCCGTGGGAGATTGGTTCCAGGACCTGAGACTGTAAACACCAACATCCGCAGATGCTCAAGTCCCTTATATAAAATGGTTTAGTATTTGCACATAACCTACGCACATCATCTCTACATTACTTATAATACCTAATACAATGTAAATGCTATGTAAATAGTTGTTATACTGTATTGTTTAGGGAATAATGACAAGGAAAAAAAAGTCTGTACATATTCAGTACAGACGCGACCATCGTAGGCCCAACTACATAGTACATGTCAGCAACAGCGTAATATTGTCAATTGACATGCCACTTTTCAAAAGATCTAAGATTTTTATTTTCTCGTTGAGAGATAGTGTTTTACACTCTTAGCCTTTGAGGGATTGCTCACAGAGGGTCTGTGAGATGACTGGAGAGAGACAGAGGGTCTGTGAGATGACTGGAGAGAGACTGAGGGTCTGTGAGATGACTGGAGAGAGACAGAGGGTCTGTGAGATGACTGGAGAGAGACTGAGGGTCTGTGAGATGACTGGAGACTGAGGGTCTGTGAGATGACTGGAGAGAGACAGAGGATCTGTGAGATGACTGGAGAGAGACTGAGGGTCTGTGAGATGACTGGAGGCTACAGTAGGGTATCAAACTGTAGTTATCTGTGACCAATATAAACACAGCACTTCCAAACACACCACAGTTAATTCTCTGAGAACGACCAGAGTCCTGACAACATACTGTAAGGACAAACTCAGAGTGTCAGATCACAGACTGTAAATGTCATTCAGTTACTGTCACCACCGATAAAACCCCATCTACACACTCCTCTCACCTCTTCTACACTACCATACGCACACACACACACACGCACACACGCACACGTACACACACACACACGCACACACACACACACG
>NC_044500.1:49742057-49747057 GCF_902362185.1 Chanos chanos
GGACGAGATCAACTTCCTCAGGGCTGTGTTTGAAGCGGTGAGCCACATGTCATAATCACACATTAGTGGCTGCAGTTCTCTCAGTCAGAAAGGGCTTCTGATAGCACAGGCTATGGACCTCTGTAATGCGTAAAGCTCCATGGTTCACTATTCTTCAGCCCGAAGTGGGTTAAATCACTAGACTGAGAGTGCAGCGGTAGTCTGGGTTTGAGTGGTAATACTGAAAGTCAGTTTGCGTTGGTCCCTGTAGGAGCTGCGTGAGCTGCAGGCACAGATCAAAGACACCTCAGTGATCGTGGAGATGGACAACAGCAGGAACCTGGACATGGACGCCATCGTGGCTGAAGTTCGTGCTCAGTACGAGGACATCGCCAACCGTAGCCGTGCAGAGGCAGAGACGTGGTACAAACAGAAGGTGAGAGTTTAAAACCTGGTCCGACAGACACACTGGGTCAGACATACTGGGTTAAACAGACACACTGGGTCAGACATACTGGGTTAAACAGACACACTGGGTCAGACATACTGGGTTAAACAGACACACTGGGTCAGACATAACTGGGTTAAACAGACACACTGGGTCAGACATAACTGGGTTAAACAGACATAACTGGCCAAACAGACCTGTGGCCCTGGTCTGAGTCGCTGCCAGCAGGACTAAATTTACAGCAGGTCTAACACACTCTCCCTCTCTCTCTCCCACTGTCTCTGTCTCCCTCTCTCTCTCCCACTGTCTCTGTCTCCCTCTCTCTCTCCCACTGTCTCTGTCTCCCTCTGCCTCTCGCTCCCTGTGTACCAGTATGAGGAGATGCAGACCTCCGCTGGCCGGTATGGCGACGACCTTCGCAGCACAAAGGCTGAGATTGCTGAGCTGAACCGTATGATCGCCCGTCTGCAGAACGAGATCGAGGCCGTCAAAGGACAGGTGAGTGTGGAAAAAGATCTACAGCAGCACTGCAACCAGGACAACAGCAGAGCCACTAAATCTCCGTGTTTTCCCCCCTGTGAGCAGCGCCACTAAATCTCTGTGTTTCCCCCCCTGTGAGCAGAGCCACTAAATCTCCGTGTTTTCCCCCCTGTGAGCAGAGCCACTAAATCTCTGTGTTTCCCCCCCTGTGAGCAGAGCCACTAAATCTCTGTGTTTCCCCCCCTGTGAGCAGAGCCACTAAATCTCCGTGTTTTCCCCCCTGTGAGCAGAGCCACTAAATCTCTGTGTTTCCCCCCCTGTGAGCAGAGCCACTAAATCTCTGTGTTTTCCCCCCTGTGAGCAGCGCCACTAAATCTCCGTGTTTTCCCCCCTGTGAGCAGCGCCACTAAATCTCTGTGTTTTCCCCCCTGTGAGCAGAGCCACTAAATCTCTGTGTTTCCCCCCTGTGAGCAGCGCCACTAAATCTCTGTGTTTTCCCCCCTGTGAGCAGCGCCACTAAATCTCTGTGTTTTCCCCCCTGTGAGCAGCGTGCTAACCTGGAGGCTCAGATCGCCGAGGCAGAGGAGCGTGGGGAGATCGCTGTGAAAGACGCCAAGCTCCGCATCAAGGACCTGGAGGAGGCCCTGCAGAGAGCCAAACAGGACATGGCTCGGCAGGTGCGCGAGTACCAGGAGCTCATGAACGTCAAACTGGCCCTGGACATTGAGATCGCCACCTACAGGAAGCTCTTGGAAGGAGAGGAGAGCAGGTGAGCTATAGTTACCCGACTGAGCATGTGTAAAGTTACCTCAGTATCCTCTAATCACGTCTCTGTAGATCAGTTCTGTAAAAGCACAGATATTCAGTGATGCCCAGTACACTGGACAGTGTGAATGTGTGTCTCATACTCATGGCATGTGGCTGTTAACCATAACGCTGTGTTTGTTTGTTTCTCCTTAGACTGTCCTCCGGCGGGTCCTCTGCCACCATCCACGTGCAGCAGACCTCTGGAGGTGGAGGTAAGTGCCCCCTCACTGAATGAGAACCTACTTCTCTGGTCAAACTGAGAATCTACGGTTAGAATCTGCGTGTAATGTTAGAAAGAGTGATCCAGGCTCCCACGCAGAAGAATTAGAGCGTTTCATTGTACACTGTCCTTGTGTTGGACTGAGAATCACCTCAGTTCTCACTCACTGGCTCCTCCTTCTCTGTCTCGGTGCGTACAGGTTTCTCCAGCTCTAGCTCTGGTGGTTTCGGCTACGGCGGAGTCGGCGGAGTCGGCGGACTTGGCGGACTTGGCGGAATCGGCGGAATCGGCGGAATCGGCGGTGGTGCAACCATCACCAAATCTTCTGTGGTGACCACTAGCCAGAGGCGCTATTAAAAACCGCCCCCCCCCACCCTGTCTCCCTTCACCTGCATCAACATGAACACACGCCCCCGTCAACAACGGTGCTAACCGAAGTCCTATTCAAAATCACTAGAACCTACAGTAGTGTCTGAGGGTCAGGAGGAGTGTATCTACAGACCCTGAACAAAGGCTTAATCGATCAGTTCTTGGAGGTGATTGGCCAGAAGATAATTAACGGTTGTACTAATTGTTCACTGCCCCCTTTGTGTGTGGGATTTGTAGATCTGTCTCTTCCTGATACTCTCCCCAAAATCTTAAGCCAAGAATGTAAGAGGACAGGTCTGGGTTGTTTCATTGTTTTTTTTTTGCACTGACATGTAAAGAAGGAAGAGTAAAATAAAGGAGATAATTAGAGTTATGACAGGAATTCAGGCAAAGAAATCTTAAACTCCAGCTGCACACTTACAGCCTCTGAGACTTTTGAAATCACAGAATACAGCGCTGGGCTGTGCAACACCAAGGCCAACACAAACAGTTGCAACACCTCTAAGTGCAGCGGGAGAACATCACACAAGACTGGATTAGCCTGGGCCCATCCTCAGACTAGAGGAGTACTGGTACATGCAAATTTGGCAGCTGTAAAATCCCACGTCAGGCTCAGCTCAGGTTCTCTGTCTAATGAACTTTAGACCCGCACACACTGGCCCTCTCTCTCCCAGACTCTCTCTGTCATACTTGATGTTCTGTTCAATGCCAAAAAAAAAAGAAAAGAAAAAGAAACTACTGTATGTTTTGAGCAGATTTATTTTAGGATAATTGACTTTGTAACATCCAAAATGAAATAAATCTGTGATCTGGACTTCTTGCCTTGTCTCTCTCTTTGCTGCTCTTGCTCTGGCTTGGGACAGTTGATTGACATTTTGGGCGTGGCCTGGAAAAAGGGTCTGGGTGTAAACGTGTTCAGAATGTGGGACATAACCAAGGAGGTCGAGTGTCCAAGTTCCTTAAAGTCGAAACTATAATGAATTCCAAAAGGATTTCGTCATGAATGTTTTTGAAACACATGTAACTATGGAAACACTGAAGGGCAAAGGGTGGAAAATACTTTGTGTTAGCTGTTTCTGAGAGGGAAACATGCACTAAAAGTGATTCTTGTGGGGCGTTTGGTCAGATGTTTTAAAGAACATGTCCATCACCTGCAATTTAAATTAAGCAACTGTAGTAATAAAAATCAATTCATGACGTGTGCTGAGATTAACTCTGGTAATATGGCTACTGGTTACCTGGGCAACCTGGTTGGCTGAAAAACTGACTGATGAAGGTTCCCCTTACAGACTGAAAGCAGCCCTAAAGTAAAACACTTAAACCCAAAAACAAAAGAAAAAACTTTCAGAAGACACTTAACCCCAATATCACAGAGAAAAATACTGCCGAACAGTCTGTAAGCGCTGAACCCAGAAACTGAGGTCTGATCCACGGGGGACAAAAGCTGCTCTGAGCCAAAGGGCTTGTTAAGTTAATGAACTCACCCTAACCCTAAACCCTAAACCCTAAACCCTAAACCTTAACCTTAACCCTAAACCCTAACCCTAAACCCTAACCCTAGACCCTAACCCTAGACCCTAACCCTAAACCCTAACCCTAAGTTAACGAACTCATGATAAATGAACTGAAACCTGAGAACTGTCTACACTTCACCGCCAGTACAGCAGAAATGACACAGACACCAGTAATAGATTCCTATGGCCAAAGTTTTACTGTATGAAACACACCACAAATGATGTTTCAGATGCTTAGCATGTTCTCTACACAGCACCCTTTCCCACAAAGACATTAAAGAAGTAACTGAATGTCAAATCACTCCGTCCAGATCAGTGCTGAATATATGTGGAAATAAAATGAACATAGTACACATGAGATTTTTAAAACATATCATTGAAAATGAAAATGAAACTTAAAATGATCAAATAATCCAAGCTAAAGCATAAAATGAAACTGTGTTTTCCTCTCTGGGTCATCCAAAGGGACAGCTGGGAGCACCGTGATGAAATGAGTCCAAACGAAACGGCTGGACAGGCCCCGTAAGGCTATTGGGGTCTCACTGTGGCTGTAGTCTCTGGCTCCCCCTGGAGGCCAGCGGTGGGAGTGTGTACCGATTCAGTGTTAGTCTCAGGATAGGTACTGCTCTCTTGAGCCCCCTGCTGCTTTTGTACCTGAACACGGAATACGAACAGGTAAATGAGAATCCCGACCCCGATCACTGTGGTGATAACACCAGCAACGATTGGTCCGGCATCAGGGGGATCATAACCTGACAGAGCAGAAGAAAGAGAGAGAGAGAGAGGTATATTAAGTCAGGATGAGACCTACAATAATTCAAACAGATAACTAAATAATTACATATACATATACATTTTGTCAAATACAGAGCTAAATGAATGAATCAATAGATTAAGGTCATTATGAGGTACTTATTACAGCTTTATTTCCTCATCTATACGTACATCTATTAATTTTGACATTTATTTCAACACTTATTTATTTATTTATACTTTTGTGCATATGTAGTAATGGCAGTTGATTACGTGGCTTCCAGGACATTCAAGAGAAGTAAAAAGTTCATGGCGAGACTGGAGAGTCTGGCCTACGCTGTACAATCTCATCCTGTTTTCTGACAGACTCACGTAAGATGATCACCGAGTCGCCGTCATCAGACCTCCCCGTCAGTGTGCCTCTGTATTC
>NC_044500.1:49752057-49759557 GCF_902362185.1 Chanos chanos
ATACACACACATGCACACACGCATGTGCACACACACACACACACACTCACATATAGAAAGGTTGAACGTGTTGCTGAGAGGTGAGGCTTGCCCTGTCTGACTGACATTGTACCAGCAGCTGATTTCCCCCTCTAGACCCCAGTCTGCCCTGACGGTGAAGGTCATTGTGTTCGCCCAACGCAGAGGGTCTGATGTCAGGAGAGCCTGTGGCCAATGACCCAACGAGACCCTCATGGGATACGGTGCTCTGTCAGGGGGTGTGCAGAGCAGCTTGACCGTGGAAAAGAGCTGAATATCACTCACATTCACAGACTGGTCGAAGATGAGAGTCGGGGGGGGGAGAGACTCTGCAGAGATAAATAAAGAAAGACAGAATCACACACATTTTCATTGGTTTGACAATGTCGTCAGTGAAAACTCAAGTCAGAAAAGCAGGTCGAGAGTGAGTAAGAGAGAGAGAAACAGACGGAGAGAGAGCGACAGAGAGAGGGAGAGAAAGAAGATGGAACTTCTTGTCATCCCAGCCAGTCCTTTGATTCAACAGCGCCACCAATCAGGTGGGCTCATCTTTGCTACCTCTACCAAACTAAAAACCTGTTCCCACAGGTTCACTCAGTACATCAGGAATATCAGACTGTATCTGTCAAAGGATTTTCACTGTTACTGTGCTGCTGCCTTGTTTTCTGTCAAAATCACTGTCTCGCTGTTTGGGCCCCTCACTGAACTATCACCTCCTTTATTTAGACCTTTCACGCTGCAGGAGCAAACCCAGGGAGAGAAAGAGGGGTTCTCTGAGCAGGACTCACCTTGGGTCTGAGCAAAGTTCAGCACCACTGACAGACTCAGCGCAGCGGCCAGAGCTGAGGAGGGGAACAAGAGAAAAGGGAAGAGGGGGTTTCACTCTCTTTGAGTAATACTGGATTTGCCATGACACAACAGTCCAAGTGTTTGTCAAGTTTCAAAACTTACACATACTGTATGTGTACACATGAACTCAAAACAGTTTAAAAACACAGTACATTCAACATATTTAACAACATGTTAAAGAGTATTGTAATTTGTTATTACACATAGCTAGTATTCAGGAGCCATAGCTAATGTATCAACCACATGAATCTTCAAAAGAGGCAGAGAGATTAGACACTCACCTGTGGTTTTGAGTGAGGCAGAGAGATTAGACACTCACCTGTGGTTTTGAGTGAGGCAGAGAGATTAGACACTCACCTGTGGTTTTGAGTGAGGCAGAGAGATTAGACACTCACCTGTGGTTTTGAGTGAGGAGTTCATGGTGTCACAGAGACACTGAGAGAGACTGAGGAGTTTGACTGCTCTCTACACAGAAGGAGTGACACTGGTCAAAAAACAGGAAGAGTAAAGCTCATAACCAGAAAAGGGGAAGGGGGTGATTCGTTTTAAGATGTGTTAATTAATCTTGTGACCTCTGTAACTTCCCCTCAGGAAGTAGTTCATTGAAATAACTTATTTTCACACTTCTCTCAGAGGAACAAAATGATTTCATGTCCATGAGCACATTTCGCTGTCGTAATTCAACAATAATGACATACATACACCTCAGTATAAAACTGCAGTTAATGGAGGACTTTGTGTGGATCTATTGGTCCCTATAGAAATGTACAGTAATGAACAATACTGTATATGGTACATTTGTGCTGTTTTCCGTATGCACAGGGGAAGGCAATAATTCCTTGTGGAGCCTGAAGGCCAAACAAAATTCAGCCTAAACCTCCATCCTCAGACACACCCACCCTCAGACACATCCACCCACCATCCCACCTTCAGACACATCCACCCACTGAAGTGACCATTTATCCTAATTTTGTTTTCACAATCGGTGTTGACTAGGCAATCTCTTGACGCTTGTTTGTTGCAAAAAATGAGGTCCAACGGAATTTCCAAAATTAAGATCTGGTTTATTACATGCTTGAAATGTTACAGGTTGTTTAACCAGTAAAATAAAGTTAAATTAAAGTAGATAAGAAAAATGGAGAATACTAGGGCACAGGAAAAAATAAGCCAGCAAAGGTCAAAAGTTGTATGCTCCTAGTCAGCCACACCCTCTGCCTCCTCCTTCTCCTATTTAAAGACCTTTTGACCTGTAGAGGGCACATACTCACACAACAGAAATACAAAAGAATTTATTCATTTAAGCATTATAATAAATGATCAAATAAATGGCTCCTACACCCACCCTTAAACACACACACCATCAGATACATCCACCCACCATCCCAACCTAGACACTGCCATTAACCACACCCTCCCCAGACGCACCCACCTACAGACACACACCCACCCTCAAACACCTCCATTCACAGACACACCCACCCTTCAACACACACACCCTCAGATACATCCATCCACCATCCCACCCTAGACACTGCCATTAACCACACCCACCCCAGACACACTCACCTACAGACACACACCCACCCTCAAACACCTCCATTCACAGACACACCCACCCTTCAACACACACACCCTCAGATACATCCATCCACCATCCCACCCTAGACACTGCCATTAACCACACCCACCCCAGACACACCCACCTACAGACACACACCCACCCTCAAACACCTCCATTCACAGACACACCCACCCTTCAACACACACACCCTCAGATACATCCATCCACCATCCCACCCTAGACACTGCCATTAACCACACCCACCCCAGACACACCCACCTACAGACACACACCCACCCTCAAACACCTCCATTCACAGACACACCCACCCTTAAACACACACACCCTCAGATACATCCATCCACCATCCCACCCTAGACACTGCCATTAACCACACCCACCCCAGACACACCCACCTACAGACACACACCCACCCTCAAACACCTCCATCCACAGACACACCCTGTTATTTTCACTGAACTTGTGTATGTATCTTGCCTGATTAGCGGTGACACTAATGGAACGATCCGCTCATCAGTGGTTATTTGCTTGCTTTTGTTCTCTGTATTGGATAAAAGCGTCTGCAGAATGAGTGTGGATTATTTTGGCACAGGCAGGACTGTTACCACATCAAAGAGACAAACTGTAAGAGAACTTGATGTCCATCATCAGCACAGAAATGATACAGAGCTGTTTCTCAGTTTCACATACATCCCTCACTTTCCATCAACTCTTCTGGTACTTGTATCAGGGTGTAAGACTGGGCTTTGCTGTGCCCCACACTTATGCTTCAGACAGTGCTTTAATGCCTTCATGCTTGATTTGTATTTTCCCTGTCTTAGAAATCCCTTTGGATAAAAATGTCTGCTAAATGATTAAATATAAACATAAATGTTGTGTGTTTGTACTGCAGGTCTGCACCTGCAGCCTCCACAGCACCAGGGGGCGCCCTTACACCACTGTGCTGTTTCGTCTCTGCCTTTTCCTTGGCAGGGGCTGTAGGGGCTTATCCACTGCCACGATGAGATACACGCCAGTGTTTCCATTCATAGTTTTGACATCTGTTACCCAGGCACTTTAGTTTGAGATGTTTTGAATAAATTTGGGGCAAACAAATGTTTTTCTCTGGTCAGTGTCTTATTACCTCCTCTTTGGTCTGTGGTTTCTCACCCATCATACGCCTGGCCATTGACACTCACTGGCCCCTCAGGCCATGCACAGTGTGACTGACAGCGTGAGTGACAGTGTAACTGATACAGTGTGACTGACAGCGTGTGACTGACAGCGTGAGTGACAGTGTAACTGATACAGTGTGACTGACAGTGTAACTGATACAGTGTGACTGACAGCGTGAGTGACAGTGTAACTGACAGTGTGAGTGACAGTGTAACTGATACAGTGTGACTGACAGTGTGAGTGACAGTGTGAGTGACAGCGTGAGTGACAGTGTAACTGATACAGTGTGACTGACAGCGTGTGACTGACAGTGTAACTGACAGCGTGAGTGACAGTGTAACTGATACAGTGTGACTGACAGCGTGTGACTGACAGCGTGAGTGACAGTGTAACTGACAGTGTGAGTGACAGTGTAACTGACACAGTGTGACTGACAGCGTGAGTGACAGTGTAACTGATACAGTGTGACTGACAGCGTGTGACTGACAGCGTGAGTGACAGTGTAACTGACAGTGTGAGTGACAGTGTAACTGATACAGTGTGACTGACAGCGTGTGACTGACAACGTGTGACTGACAGCGTGAGTGACAGTGTAACTGACAGCGTGAGTGACAGTGTAACTGACACAGTGTGAGTGACAGTGTAACTGACACAGTGTGACTGACAGCGTGAGTGACAGTGTAACTGACAGGGTGAGTGACAGTGTGAGTGATACAGTGTGACTGACAGCGTGAGTGACAGTGTAACTGACAGGGTGAGTGACAGTGTAACTGATACAGTGTGACTGACAGCGTGTGACTGACAGCGTGAGTAACAGTGTAACTGACAGAGTGAGTGACAGTGTAACTGACACAGTGTGACTGACAGCGTGAGTGACAGTGTAACTGATACAGTGTGACTGACAGTGTGTGACTGACAGCGTGAGTGACAGTGTAACTGACACAGTGTGAGTGACAGTGTAACTGACACAGTGTGACTGACAGCGTGAGTGACAGTGTAACTGACAGGGTGAGTGACAGTGTGAGTGACAGTGTAACTGACAGCGTGAGTGACAGTGTAACTGACACAGTGTGACTGACAGCGTGAGTGACAGTGTAACTGACACAATGTAACTGACAGTGTGATTGACAGTGTAACTGACACAATGTAACTGACAGCGTGAGTGAAAGTGTAACTGACACAGTGTGACTGACAGCGTGAGTGACAGTGTAATTGACAGTGTGAGTGACAGTGTAACTGACACAATGTAACTGACAGCGTGAGTGACAGTGTAACTGACACAGTGTGACTGACAGCGTGAGTGACAGTGTAACTGACACAGTGTGACTGACAGCGTGAGTGACAGTGTAACTGACACAATGTAACTGACAGCGTGAGTGACAGTGTAACTGACACAGTGTGACTGACAGCGTGAGTGACAGTGTAACTGACACAATGTAACTGACAGCGTGAGTGACAGTGTAACTGACACAGTGTGACTGACAGCGTGAGTGACAGTGTAACTGACACAATGTAACTGACAGCGTGAGTGACAGTGTAACTGACAGCGTGAGTGACATTGTAACTGACACAGTGTGACTGACAGCGTGAGTGACATTGTAACTGACACAGTGTGACTGATACAGTTGTTGTTCAGGTTTATTTGTATAGTGCTTTTTACAATCAAAATTGTCTCAAAGCAGTTTTACAGCAATCAGTGCCTGAACTCCCGGTGAGCAAGCCCAAGGCAACAGTAGCAGGGAAAAACTCCTTAGTGGAATGAATAGAAGGAAGAAACCTTGGGGGGAGCCCATCCTCCTCTGGTCAGCTCATAAAATAGACATTTGCAGTGCAGAATGAGTCCCTGATAAACAGATTCAATGGTCTATACAATCATTTACATTATACAGTATACAGTGTGTACAGTGATGTGTTAATTGTATAAAAGAGTTCATATACAAGGTGGAAACAGATATAGATTAATTTGATATCCAAGCAGTGTCCATATCAATTTGTCTTTAAGACCAACTGTATACTGGCTGAGAACGATTAGCTTTGCCATAGTAAAACTGAAATTTTGGTGTGGCTATAAAGGACAGGTTGTTCTTGGTCCATAGTCAGGTTGTTACAGCATCACAGGTGGGCCACTCGCTCAGAACACACACCTGCAGGAGGTCCTGGCAGGAGGGGCAGAGGTATATAGGCTTCATTCTGGGAGCAGACGCTTGGGACTGGAACCTTGAAGACCTCAGAATGGATACCCCGGTTTTGGGGCAGGGAAGAGAAGATAAAAGAAGAGAGGGAACAAGACAGTTTAAGCAAACTGAGGCGTGCAGTAGTTTTTTTTTTTTTTAAATGATTTTGACTCTGATCCGAGTGCAGCACTCGTGCTCGGGCAGTCAATGCAGCGTCCTCCCAAAAAACCCAAAAGAGAGATGGGAAGCTTCGGGCCGCATGGCCATGTGGAATCCTTATGACATCAGCAACTCGCCATTCCATCATCAACAAACTTATGTGATGGCGTGTGAATAGAGAGGAGACGGCATCAACATCTCAGTTCACCACAACACTCCATGACCACAGCCCACTGCCCCAGCCCCTTTGGCTGAGATGATTAGCTATATGCTAGGCTGAACAGGCAGGTCTTTAGTCTAGACTTAAACTGAGAGAGTGTGTCAGAATCCCAGACATTGGTTGGAAGATTGTTCCACAGTTTAGGAGCCTAATGTCCTCAACCTTGCAGTTGCTTAAAGACTCATCACTACTTAATTGTGATGGGATCTGTGTTTCAGTGACTGCTTAGTGACTGCTTAGGGACAGCATTATTGGCGAGGGGCAACTTGCATAAAATAAGGTAGTTATCAGAAATGTCTTCACTCTGTAGTAAAACTGATATATTGTTACCATTAACCCCAAAGGACAAAACCAGGTCTATGGCATGATTATGGTGTTGAGTGGATCTTGTGACATTTTGACTAATACCTACAGATTTAGAAGGATGTGAACAAATCCTTGTGAATGTTAAAGTCACCAACAATCACAGTATTGTCTACAGTAATCACAAGATTTGACAGAAGATCTGAAATTTCTTTAAGAAATTCTACACAAGGCCCTGGGGGCCTGTGAATGGTAATGAGAGTGAATAACTGAGAGGATTTGTTGCTAGTACAGTGACACTAAGAACAAGTACATCAAATGAATTAAACTTCAGTCCTGATATCTGAGTGACAGCTAACATATTCTGATAAATTCTAGCAACACCTCTTCCTCGACTTGGGGGAGTTGACTCACTTAATCCTACATAGTCATCTGGTTTAACCCATGTTTCTGTTAAACAAAGTATATCAAAGCTGTAATCTGTGATCATTTCATTCACAGTATTTGCTTTGTGAGCAGTAGATCTCATCTTTAAAAGCCCCAGGTTTAGATCATGTTATTATAGACAGGTTCATTTTAATGTTCATTAAGTTTTTCCTGCATGGCTTCTTATATTTTTTCCCTTTAAAATTGAAAATGCACAGGACAGACACAGTCTCTATTTGAGGGAACCTCTGTGACGTGTGGAGGCGGTTAGAGGACGATCAGTTTAGCCAGTTTGTCTGTTTCCTAGTCTGGGCCCTGGTGACAACTGTTAATTGCGGTCATGTACTTGACCAGATTACTAGAGAGAAGAGCAGAGCCTTCCTGGTTCAACAAACCAGGTCTAACCCCAAAAAGACTCAAAGTGACTCTCCACTTATCAATAAACCCCACACTGTCTTCTGGACACTATCCAGACAACTGACGGTTTCACATGTGACAACATGCTGTAGATTTCATCGCCATGCTACGCAGGTATGTGGTCAGGGCAAACTACAGACTCAGACATTGCTTTTCACACACCTCTACGAAATGATCTTTTCTTATCTCCGATTGGC
>NC_044500.1:49777057-49779557 GCF_902362185.1 Chanos chanos
AAAAGTGAATGGTCTTACTCACTCACACACACACACACACACACACAAACACACGCGCAAATTGTTACATCCTAACATATTCATAGCGGTTTGTTATTGTAACAGCAGTAGCAGTAACTCTTACAGCAATAACTGTTGTAGCAGTAATTGCTATTGTAGCAACAGAGGTGGCAACTGTTGTTGTAACAGTAACATCAGGGGTGCTAACTGTTGCCGTAGCAATCATCTTAGAGGTGGTGACTGTTGCCGTAGCAGTAATATTAGAGGCGGTAACTGTTGCCATAGCAGTAACATTAGAGGCGGTAACTGTTGTCGTGGCAGTAATATTAGAGGCAGTGACTGTTGGCTTGGCAGTAACATTAGAGACAGTGACAGTTGGCTTGGCAGTAACATTAAAGGTGCTAACTGTTGCTGTAGCAATCATCTTAGAGGTGGTGACTGTTGCCGTAGCAGTAATATTAGAGGCGGTAACTGTTGCCATAGCAGTAACATTAGAGGCGGTAACTGTTGTCGTGGCAGTAATATTAGAGGCAGTGACTGTTGTCGTGGCAGTAACATTAGAGACAGTGACAGTTGTCGTGGCAGTAACATTAGAGGCGGTAACTGTTGCCATGGCAGTTACATCAGAGACAGTGACAGTTGTCGTGGCAGCAACATTAGAGGCGGTAACTGTTGCCGTGGCAGTAACATTACGAGGCATAACTGTTGTCGTAGCAGTAATATTAGACGCGGTAACTGTTTGCCATGGCAGTAACATTAGAGGCGGTAACTGATGCCATGGCAGTAACATTAGAGGCGGTAACTGTTGTCGTAGCAGTAATATTAGAGGCGGTAACTGTTGTCGTAGCAGTAATATTAGAGGCGGTAACTGTTGCTGTAGCAGTAATATTAGAGGCGGTAACTGTTGCTGTAGCAGTAACATTAGAGACAGTGACAGTTGGCTTGGCAGTAACATTAGAGACAGTGACAGTTGGCTTGGCAGTAACATTAGAGGCGGTAACTGTTGTCGTAGCAGTAATATTAGAGGCGGTAACTGTTGTTGTAGCAGTAATATTAGAGGCGGTAACTGTTCCTGTAGCAGTAATATTAGAGGCAGTGACAGTTGGCTTGGCAGTAACATTAGAGGTGCTAACTGTTGTCGTAGCAGTAATATTAGAGGCGGTAACTGTTGTTGTAGCAGTAATATTAGAGACAGTGACAGTTGGCTTGGCAGTAACATTAGAGACAGTGACAGTTGGCTTGGCAGTAACATTAGAGGCGGTAACTGTTGTCGTAGCAGTAATATTAGAGACAGTGACAGTTGGCTTGGCAGTAATATTAGAGGCGGTAACTGTTGTTGTAGCAGTAATATTAGAGACAGTGACAGTTGGCTTGGCAGTAACATTAGAGGCAGTGACAGTTGTCGTAGCAGTAATATTAGAGGTGGTAACTGTTGTTGTAGCAGTAATATTAGACGCGGTAACTGTTGCTGTAGCAGTAACATTAGAGGCAGTGACAGTTGTCGTGGCAGTAACATTAGAGGCAGTGACAGTTGTCGTGGCAGTAACAGTGTGTGTGTGTGTGTGTGTGTGTGTGTGTGTGTAAGTCTGAAGCCTGAACCTATAAGTTTTAAGAGGTCTTTTGTTTCATTTTGTTTTGTTCTAATAGAGGAGAAATCTACACATGCATCCAGAAACTCCTTCAGTCCATGACAGATACTTAGTTTCCCCTTTACAGATACATGCATTTTGCTTGTTATTTTGACCAGGCCCACTCATGAAATCTCTGTTTTTTTCACTTCCAGTTTTATTTTTTTTTTATTCTTTTCCTGTGAGCTCATCCCCCTCTGTGTCACAGTGAGGAACTCCAGCATGATCCAAAACCTGGAGTAATGAACGATGACTGTCTGGTGTTCACTGAGCACACCACGGCAGTCATGTGACCATGCTGATACTCTCTATAACATAAGGAGGATCAGTCCACTCTCCTCAGGGCACATAGTATAGCTGCTAGTCCAGGCGTTGGTCATGACTCGCCTGGGCTACAGCAATGCTCTCCTGACCAGTCTGCATCAGGTTCTAGACCTCGATGCTGGCATTCAGAACAGCCAGTGGAACTGCATCTGTCTATATCCGGTCTGCAACCAGACCACACGCCCCAAATAAACCAGACCACAAACCCCAAATAAACCAGACCACACACCCCAAATAAACCAGACCACAAACCCCAAATAAACCAGACCACACACCCAAAATAAACCAGACCACACACCCCAAATAAAGCAGACCACACACCCCTAATAAACCAGACCACACACCCCAAATAAAGCAGACCACACACCCCAAATAAAGCAGACCACACACCCCAAATAAACAAGACCACACACCCCAAATAGACCAGACCACACACCCCAAATAAACAAGACCACACACCCCAAATAAACCAGACCACACACCCCAAATAAACCAGACCACACACCCCAAATAAACCAGACCACACACCCCCAAATAAACCAGACCAC
>NC_044500.1:49782057-49797057 GCF_902362185.1 Chanos chanos
CGAAACTGTGACTGTGTTGGTTTTTGAACTGTGACTGTGTTGGTTTTTGAACTGTAAATGTGTTGGTTTTTAACTGTACATGGGTTGGTTTTTAACTGTGACTGTGTTGGTTTTTAACTGTGACTGTGTTGGTTTTTGAACTGTGACTGTGTTGGTTTTTGAACTGTAAATGTGTTGGTTTTTAACTGTACATGGGTTGGTTTTTAACTGTGACTGTGTTGGTTTTTGAACTGTGAATGTGTTGGTTTTTAACTGTGACTGTGTTGGTTTTTAACTGTGACTGTGTTGGTTTTTGAACTGTGACTGTGCTGGTTTTGAACCGTGACTGTGCTGGTTTTGAACTGTGACTGTGCTGGTTTTGAACTGTGACTGTGTTGGTTTTGAACTGTGACTGTGTTCATGCCTCATTTGGAAGCCCAGGTACTCTTTGGCGCGGCGTTTCTTCATCTCGTGCAGCTCAGAGGCGTGGAAGGCCGTATGGAGTGGGTGGGCGGAGACTCGCGGGAAGAGCAGCTGAGCAAAGGGCAGGTTCACTCCTCCACTCTCACCCTCACACACACACCCATTCCGTGCCAAGAGCCTGGACAAGAAACAAACCACCACCACTGTCAATGCCACCAGTCAGGACTGTGTTAATGTGTGTGTGTGCACGTGTGTGCGTGTCAATGTGCAACTCAGCTGTGATTTACCTCTACATACATACATGAGGCAGTTTTTTAAACATGAGATCAAAACGGTAAAAAAAAAAAAAAGGTAAGCTGTCAAATATATTCATCTTTCTTCATTCAGAACATGCTTTTATTCAGAGTGATTTGGTAAAAAACTATATATTTAATTCCAGTAATATTACGTTACTGACCCGGCCACGCTCTCCTTCACTCTATAGGGGATACTGCCAGCACTCGGGTCTGGTTCAGGAAGCCTCTCCTCCAGCAGCTTCTCTACTCCAGGCCCTGGTCTCTGCCGAACATCCACGGTGGGGTAGGCCCGAGTGGGCCAAGAGTGTAGCAAAGCCAACACTACAGCCACTGATGCTAACAGTGCTAACAGCAGCGTCTTACGCAGCGAACGCATCCTACAAACTAACACAGAGACATACACAAACCTCACTAACTAACACAGAGGCATACAATAACCTCACTAACACAGAGACATACAAAAACCTCACTAAGTCATCTTGCTTATTTACCCACAGGGTTTGATTTCATGCAGTCAAGCATTTTGTTAGTTATATTCCACATAACACAGTTTAAGTTAAAATTATTCTTAGTCAGACTTTCATCATTAAAGCTGTGACTGTTCTATAACTTTCAACAGTATCAGAATATCAGTTAGAATATCAGGTGTGGTACTTTTTGGAATTTGTGGAATCTTGTGGGAGTGAAGGAATGAGCCTGGATATCTAATGGCTGATATAAAATGTGATGGTTTTAGAGATGAGGGAGCTGAGTGATCAGTAGACACTGAGTGAGATTTAGTGAGACAGAATATAGCAGAATACACACTGGAAACTTCAGTTTTACTCTTAAGAACAGAGCTAATTACTACTAATAGACTGTGGCTTGTAGTTGACATTGAATAAAGGCCTTGTTCTAGTACTTCAGAGTGTACAATTCCTCATGACCAAGGTCACAAAAGCTACAAACCAAACTGGACCAGCCTAACTGTTCGGTGACAACACACACACACACAAACACAAACACACACCACCTGGTATGTGAAGGGAGATGTACCACAGTTCATGGGTCTCTGGAGACTCCATATAGGGGAGAAAACAGGTACAAATGTTTTTAACCACCACATTTCACTGTTTAACTGTAGCTCTGCACTGAATTAAACCTTTGGTGAGTTCACTTAGTGTTAATGATCTCATGACCTTCGGTAATATGAACATGTTTCAAATATTTTTTCTCTGGAAAAAACATAAGGTTAGTACTGACTCACTCTATCCAATCAAAGTGAGAAGGTGGGTTGGATGCCATTGCTGTGCTGGAAGCTCCATGGCCCTGATTGGCTGAATCCAGACAAGACTGACAAGAGTGGGCGGGGCTGACGGAGGACTGGTACCATCTGTAAAATAAAATGGGTTTTAGCACCTCAGCATTTCCATAAGCTTAAATTAACATCATAAAATAAATACAAATAGGCATATTAGCATGAAATAAACATAGATTTATTTGAACTACTTTCTAAGTGTCACAGCCTGCACCCCATTTTGGACTTTTAGTTTGATCTGTCTTTGTGCTCCTGTTCTGTGTCTGTCTCCGCCCCTCACCTGTTCCTGTTTTGTCTTGTTATTAACCTTGTTAATTTCAACCAATCCTGCTTTGCCCTGTTTAGTTCTCCCTCTATTTAAGTCCTAGTGTTTGCCTCGTCCATTGTCTATCGTTGTTTGTGTTTTGTGCACGCTGTCATGCTGCACCTTTTTGTTATCGGCTTTTGTTATTAGTTTGCACTGTATTTTGATCTTCAGTTTGTCAGTACAGTCTTCCGTTTTGTCACTTCAATCATCGTGTCTTTACACTTTGGGTCCTGCACCACACCACCAGCGTGACACTAAGCAAGGCATTCTAAGCAAGATGTGAGATGAGACAACAATTAAGATCAGTTTAATTTAGCTTGACCAGGCTTTTTTCTTCACCCAGCTCTAAGCCATGGTCTAATGCAGGGGCACTGCTCTCTGTGCATATGATGACTGCTCAAAACACAAAGACACAGTCATTTTTTAAAGAACAATGACAAACAGGAATTACATAACAGCATGTGATGAGCCAGAAAGTTCCAGAAAGCCTCCACACAACAGGTCACAAAGCTTCACATGCCACATACACCACACAGATATACCACACATGTACGGTTCCTGTCTGTATGTTGGAAAAAGAACCAAACTGTCCGAAGTATTATCAAAGGTATATGCCAGTGATAACATCACGTCAAACACGGCCCGTGCTAGGGCTGCTTGATTACGGCAAACACAATAATCACGACTATTCTGGTCAATGTTGAGATCACGACTATTCAGCACGATTACTCAGTGACTTTGGAAACATCATGCATTTACTGAACTTTTATTTAAAAAAAAAAAACAACTTTGGATTTTCTTGAACTTTAAATATAATTCAACTGAAAACCAATTTAAAATATATATATATATATATATATGTATATATATACACATACACACACACACACACAAATATATATATATATATATAAATCCAAATACGGTACTGTTTTTCAGTAATATTTTCGAAAGAAAAATAAATGCCACACACGTGTATGAACTCTATTATAACCTTATGGGACCACGGGCATATATGAACTCTATTATAACCTTATGGGACCACGCACGTATATGAACTCTATTATAATCTTATGGGACCACGCATGTGTATGAACTCTATTAAAACCTTATGGGGCCACGCATGTGTATGAACTCTATTATAACCTTATGGGACCACGCATGTGTGTGAACTCTATTATAACCTTATGGGACCACGGGCATGTGTGAACTCTATTATAGCCTTATGGGACCATACATGTGTATGAACTCTGTTATAATCTTATGGGACCACACATGTGTATGAACTCTATTATAATCTTATGGGACCACGCATGTGTATGAACTCTATTATAACCTTATGGGACCACGCATGTGTGTGAACTCTATTATAACCTTATGGGACCACGCATGTGTGTGAACTCTATTATAACCTTATGGGACGTTGTCCCAGTGGATGTTATGTGGCGCATGAATGTATACACATTTAAATAAATAATTCGGCACAGTAATCATTTTTATCTCGATTATCTTGTTTTCATAATCGTTGGAAGGCAAAATCGTGATTGAAAATGAAATTCGATTAACCACCCAGCCCTACCTCATGCAGCTCCATTTTCACCATGACGGAGTTAAAGTTCAGCACAGCATCTGAGCCATACCCCAGCTCATCCTTAGCATCTGAGCCATACCCCAACGCATCCTTAGCATCTGAGCCATACCCAGCGCATCCTTAGCATCTGAGCCATACCCAGCGCTGGGGGCTTAGCCCAGCCCAGAAATCTTTAGATTTTCGATACCTGCACCATTTTCAAGTTATTTTAGTTATATGTTTACATATATGCTTAGCCCATGTTCCATATTCGTATCACATTCAGTGCAAGCTGGCTAGACTAGTGGTTCTCGGTCTGTGTGCCATCACACACTGGTGTGCCTTAGGAGCTAGCTAGGTGTGCCCTGGAATTAGTCTTATGATGATCTACATAGCCAGGCCTATATAAGGGGTATAATGGTACTCAGAAATCAAGGTTCGGTACCTTGGTTTTGAAGTCACAGTTTGGTATGTTTTCGGTACAGTGCAAAAAAAGACATGCAAAACATGAAATTTAATCTGAAATTTCACAACATGTAAAAAGCTTAAGTGAGTTAGGGCTTTATCATAATAATAATGATAATTATTATTATTATTATTATTGTAAAGAGGTGAGAGGCAGTGGAGAGTGCGGCAGTGAAGAGGATAGACAGGTGTGAGAGGCAGTGGAGAGGATGACAGTGAAGAGGATAGACAGGTGTGAGAGGCAGTGGAGAGGACAGACAGGTGTGAGGATAGACAGGTGTGAGAGGCAGTGAAGAGGATAGACAGGCATGAGAGGCAGTGGAGAGTGCGGCAGTGAAGAGGATAGACAGGCATGAGAGGCAGTGGAGAGTGCGGCAGTGAAGAGGATAGACAGGTGTGAGAGGCAGTGGAGAAGATGACAGTGAAGAGGATAGACAGGTGTGAGAGGCAGTGGAGAGGATGACAGTGAAGAGGATAGACAGGTGTGAGAGGCAGTGGAGAGGACAGACAGGTGTGAGGATGGACAGGTGTGAGAGGCAGTGAAGAGGACAGACAGGTGTGAGAGGAAGTGGAGAGTGTGACAGTGAAGAGGACAGACAGGCATGAGAGGCAGTGGAGAGTGTGACAGTGAAGAGGACAGACAGGCGTGAGAGGCAGTGGAGAGGATGAAAGTGAAGAGGACAGACAGGTGTGAGAGGAAGTGGAGAGTGTGACAGTGAAGAGGACAGACAGGTGTGAGAGGAAGTGGAGAGTGTGACAGTGAAGAGGATAGACAGGCGTGAGAGGCAGTGGAGAGTGTGACAGTGAAGAGGACAGACAGGCGTGAGAGGCAGTGGAGAGTGTGACAGTGAAGAGGATAGACAGGCGTGAGAGGCAGTGGAGAGTGTGACAGTGAAGAGGACAGACAGGCGTGAGAGGCAGTGGAGAGTGTGACAGTGAAGAGGACAGACAGGCGTGAGAGGCAGTGGAGAGTGTGACAGTCGAGAGGACAAAGAACCTATCCATTCATAAAACATAAGCACACACTAGACAAATAATTTATCAATAATGTGAGCTGAAATACAATAACAGGAAAATATACCATATAGTGCATAATATAACAGCATGTGATGCAATATGGATATGTATTTATGAATATGTAAATATAGTACATAATATAAATGTGTAAGTGTGGTAGATAATATAAATATGTTAATATAGTTTGTAATACAAATGTGTTAGTATAGTATAATGTAATACAATATAAACATTTTATAATACAATATATAATTGAATATACACGTTACTCTATAATATAATATAAATGGGGTAGTACAGTTTTTAATATAATATAAATGTGTTACAATAGTATATGATATAAATGTTTAGTACATTCATGTATTAGCTATGAAAAGGTTTCTCCTGAACTAAACATACATGTGTTATCTATGTGAATGTATTAGAAATGTATTAGTTACAGAAAGGGGAAAGAGTGCTTTGTAAACTCTGCTGGCCACTGACACAGAGATAAAATCACATAGGACATTCCACAGACAGGCCCACACGTTTTTACTGGCAGAAAACAACCCTGAGGTAGCAGATTCTAGCTTATACAGAGTTTTGCTGCAAGGAGGGGTGTGTGTGGGGGGGGGGGGCGCGTCGGGAGGGATTCATCTCTGTGTGGGTGTGAGTATTAGAGATGCAGAGAAAATGTGTGAATGTATGTGTGTGTGTGTGTGTGTGTGTGTGTGTGTTCATAATGGGTGTCTGTAAACACAACTCAGTTATAGTGGTAGCACCTCCCAGCACACATGTGCAAATGCATTTGTGTGTGTGCGCAAACACACACACTCATGCTCGCTCTCTCTCTCTCACACACACACACACACACACACACACACACACAGAATATCCCTCCCTCTCCCTTTAAGCACGTTCTTTACACTGAAACTGGTTTTGATATTTATAACAGTACCAGTTATCAGTGAACTCAGACAACTGACAAAGCAGGCTCAGACAGATTAATGGGCAGAAACCAGCATCTAATGGGAATGACATCACTCGCTATTGGACCGCAGCCTTTAACATATCATCCCTACTGGTAATGATCTTATGTGGTTTTCACTCTAGGCGCTTTTCAATCATTTTCAGAGTGATGGAGAAAAACCTACACACATTGTTATAGTGATCTAGATATGACTGTTATTGATTCAGATGAAATATGTGTGGCACCATACTTAATTTACATTGCTTTAATTAAAATTTCTTGGGGTGCCAATAATTGTGACATGTGATTTTGTTTTAAAAAATTATTTTTCACAAATTGTTGCTTTACTCTCACAGAAAACTTACCTCAAATAAAGGTAACATTTTTTCTATTTTTTCTATTATATTAAGATAATAACTGATAACGTGAATTTTTATAAGCCTTTTTAATCGTCTTTAGCAAGGGTGCCAATAATTCTGGAGGGCACTGTAAATGAACGATGATATGTATAGGAGATACATAGGACATCAGTAGTTATCTCTCCAGTTATCTCTGTTCAACGCGGATATTGAGACAAATGCGATTTCGCTAGTGAAAAATATGATTTGACATTGTGCTTTTGTCGTATATCATGTGCTTGTGTATTTTCCGTATTCCAAAAATGTTTGTTTTGGTAAATCCATTCACCCAAACAGATCTCACTGTAAAACAATCCAAGCCACCCAAAGTTCACATAAAACCCTCCCTAAAAGTCCCCCTTGTGCCTTTGAAGTTCATCTAAATTGTCTGCATAGCTACACGTGCAAACTTATCAAAGTTAAAGTCCAATCAAACATTTTATTCTGCCAATGTTCTTGACAACGGGAAGAGTTCACCATAAACCGGCTGTTCTCTGCGTGAGCAAAACACGAGGATGTGAACCCGTAATGATGAGACCTCGACGATAATAAAGAGTCTCTCTCTTCTGTGTGCGGTGCTTTGGGAGATCTTAGCAGAAAGAAATGTCAGTTTGAATACGGGCTGAGTCGGATTTCAGACAGTCCCGTGAAACCTCGTCAGATCGCCCAAGTGAGAGAAAGACCACCAGTGGCTACCTACGTCACATTATAAATAGCACAGCGGGCGTGTGAGAGGGTGCGGTCCAATAATAGGTAACATTTATGTGAGTTTACATATACATACTCATTTCCATTATGGGAAAATGCTAGTTTCTGGTCCATTCGCCTATTTACGTCCAGGAGCTGTAGCTTGTCTGTTCACGAGTAAGCTGTCTACGCTAAATACCCTCTGCTTTATTAAAAATATCAAAACCCGTTCGAATAGGGCGTGCCTAAAAGGAGCGGCAGGGATGTGTGTGTGTGTGTGTGTGTGTGTGTGTGTGTGTGCGCGCGCGCGTGCCACAGTTCTATAACAGCGTGAATGTGTCAAGCTGCCAAAGGGCCGCACAGGGCGTAATGACAAAACTGAAAATTTTGACCAAACCAAATTCAGTTCGAAGGGAAACCCCAGAGCGAGAGAGGGAGGAGGAAAGAGAGAGGGAGGTCAGAAAGACGTCTCAAATGCTCCGAAAACCAAAACACGCACGACATAAAGTTAAAGCGCATATATTGCAATAATAAGCTAACCGGTCAATAAATTCGAAATTCGTGTGTTTTGATGTAGCCCACTCCTCCGTTCCTGCCTTTACAGTAAAAAAATGGGAGGATAGGGCCCGAGGATTCTGTTGCACATAACTGCTCTGTGATTATGTTTACTGTGAGAAAAACGCAAAACCTAACGGAATTTAATGCAATGATTTTGTCATACGTTTTCTCGGCGATATAACGAAGCGGTTGCAGGTCCGGTAAGTAGTGAGTCCTTGTTAGCGGACCAGACAGACCGCGGTGCTGAGGAGTGCCACGGCCTAATGACACACAGATCTTAACACACGCGCGCGCACACACACGTACGGGTCGGTGGAATAGCACTGAGGAATGAAGAGACTTTCCTTAATTTTGGAGCACGCATTACCATAGTGATACCTGCAAGGCCGTCACATAGTCGCCCAAAACTCACATTTCGTAGGGTCAGATATAATTAGCCCACGAGCATCGTTTGCCCAATTACCTGTCCCACAGCCTGTCCTGCGCTATCATATCAAAATATTACGTTATCTTTGTCAGTTACCGATGAGAAAACGCAACTATAGGGAATAAAGGGCATAATAAAACCGCTCAAATACCTCACCGTTGTTATCGCTCCAAGAAACGGATGTCCTCTAATTAAAATTCCCCCCGCCAACGACTCATAACAACATCCGACTAAATCCGCAGGCTTGTCAGCCAGGCTCTTGGAAGAGGACAGCGGTTAGACAGAGAAAGAGAGAGAGAGAGACAGGGAGACAGAGAGGGAGAGAGAGACCCGGCTCTTGCAGTTCCGATGGAGAAAGATGGTTGTGCTTACGCGGCGTTAGCAGCTGCAGTAGGCTGCACCTCGCGTGAATCTCAGTACATGACGTCTGGGGGAAAAGGGGACTGAGGAATGAGGATTGCTTTAAATGAGGGGGATAACTCTGTTTGGTGTTTTGACGCGTGGAAAAAAATATCTGCTCAACATTGGACTTCTGAGATTCGAATCTCTCATCAATAGGAATGACAGGGATGGCTTTCTGATACTGTATCTGCGGAGTATTCAGGGGCTTTTTATTTACAGAATGGTCCTCTTTTATTTACAGAATGGTCTTCTTTTATTTACAGATTGCCATTTGCGTCACTGCCCACATTCTTCTCGTTTTACTTTTTTAATTAATTCTCTCTTTTCTCTATGCTGTCTTGCCTTCGTTCCCACTCTTATCGTTTTATTTTTTTTCCTTCAGACGCAGAAAGAGACTGCGCAACACAGATGATGAGCTCTTTGAAACAATATAACGCGATTTCAAAACCATCGAGACAGCTTTCACTGCACAGTCAAAGCAAATGTCCATACACTCCGTTCAGACTGTTAATGAGAACTCTGGGAAGTAAATGTGGTGCTTTCAGTCTCTATAACCTTGTTCATTTGGCCTGTAAGTCTTCATCTTCCTTGTTATCTTCATCACAGTCACCTTCATAATTTAATCCCTCTACAGTTTCATGGATTCAGTTATCATATGATTTTGCTCAGAGCTGCTTATCAACAGTGCACACAGTTAATCAGCCAAAATTCCCTAATCACAAATCTCTACTGATTCTAAAGTATGTTTTGACAGAAGAGTATGAGGGCCACTCAAACAGAAAAAAGCAATGGTTGTATTTTGAGATCTAGCTTGAAATGTTGTGTTTGCTGTAATTTTGAAATTTCAACTGGACGTCTAATTTGACTTTTTTCTTGTAATTTGGAGATATTTGAGAAATAAACTTTGAAATCAGCCATGAAGAATGAAGGAGGGGGAAAGCGCTGTTCCCTCCCCCCGTCCACATTTATTCCTGATGGTCCCGGGGATTGAATCGGTGACCCGCCGGTCAAAAGCTTCTTTGACCATTAGGCCACGGCTGTCCATTCTGAGGCGATTTAAGGTTTGTCTTCCCTGCTGCAGTGGAGATAACTGCTTAGTTCAGTCAGTAAAGGCAGTTCCATTACAA
This sequence comes from Chanos chanos, assembly GCF_902362185.1. Classification (NCBI taxonomy): domain Eukaryota; kingdom Metazoa; phylum Chordata; class Actinopteri; order Gonorynchiformes; family Chanidae; genus Chanos; species Chanos chanos. The sequence goes on from NC_044500.1 coordinate 49,791,960, forward strand.
TTTACAAACAGCCGTGCTGAAAAGGCTGAACATTCACAACTAGATTAACTAATTTCAAAATGTGAGGTCTACTCAGTTACAACTAAAGGGTTATTGAAAATCGAATGAGGTTAAATTAAAGGGACAGTAAATGGTTACTGAGAGATGTTTTGGTGTTTATATAAACTACATTCTCCAGAATTATGGGTACATACTACAGTAAAGGTTGTCAGGAACTCTGCTTGTGCAGCTCCAGAAACTTTCACGCTCAAAAATCAGTTTTTGCTGTGGAGGCAGAGCGGACACAGAGCACGTCACCCTCCAGGGTGGAGCTATAATGTGAGACCGCTGAGCTCCGTCATGTAAGCAGTGGAGGTGTCTCACTACTGATCACACATCAGGACTCTTCCTTGGGTCTGTGGTTGTTCCTCTGGGTCTCAGAGATTCTTCCAGTCCTCTGGTAGATCCAGGATCTTGAGAAGGATGTGTCCACTTCCAAGCGGAGTTGTTCCCAGGAGAGCTATAGCCTCGTGTGTTCCAGGCATCTGTGGTGTTTGTCCTGTCCTGGGGAAAGGCAGCCCAGGGCTGTGAGAACTACTGGGATGGACTTGGGCCTTCACATTCTAGATCTTCTTCAAATCACAGGTCCTGGTATTAGCTGATTTTCTCCTGTTGCTTGGGTTGAGACACTCTTGTCATCTAGAATTGTGATGATGATGATGATGATGATGATGATGACAATGATGATTGTTGTTGTTATTGTTCCTAGTGATCATCTTATTGTGTTTTAATTGCATTGGTTTGTAAATTCCTGTGGTCCTTAGTGAAGTGAATTTCAGCATGTCTGTGTAGTTTCTCCCCATGCGATGCCTGTGTCTTAGACCACGGACATTACTACTTAACATATATTTACATGTTGGTGAACTTGGAAACGAAAAAGCAAAGTGGGAAACGAAAACTGAGGGGACAGCGATGGCGCCGTGAGTCGTTTGGATTTTCCTTCTCATTTTGACAAATACAGCGCATTCGTCTTTCTCTCCTTTTCACTTATGTTTCTTATTTGCTTTTTCACTTAAATCATAACCATGACATACCCACATAAAAAGAAAATACCCATGTTTGTAGTCAGAATCAAAATGGAAATGTACTTATTTAATGACATTTTTGTTTTTGACAGGATCTATGCGAAGAGGTATCGAAAAAGACATAGCGAGCGGGTTTTGAATTTTGATTTTATTGTTTTAATTTAAATTTTAATATTGTTAGGGATTACCTTCCGTGATTTACTTTCCATAATTTCAGAGTTTAAACTCTCCTGTACTGTTTTGTTCCCAGTTGTTGGTACAGCGCCGCGTATCGATGGTTGTTGTGCCAGGGAGGCCATTCAATGAAACCGTTCTGTGAAATAATCCAATAGAAATATCGCCCGTGGCCGAAGGAGTGGCTCAACGTTAGACAATTCCCCCAATGAGTGTTGGAATTTAAATAGAGTGGCATATATTTGAACCAATCCTGTTACGACTTATGTCAACGTTAGCCAATCCATATTCCCTGTGCACAGATAACAACAAGCGAGCAGAACGCTGTAGAGGCGATGAGAGAGTAATATGGCTGCTTCCTCAGGTGCACGGCTGTGGTGGAGTGGTGTATATGTCAGTTTGTTGACCTTCTTCTTTTCAGCCTCGGCTTTTCTAAATTTAGAGGAGTTAAATGAAATGAAATATGGCATCCAGATTCTCCCGGATCCCGTTATCATGGGACAGGTAAGGGTCAAAATGACAGCTCTCTGTATTTGGGAAGTTAGCAGTAAGCTAGCATGGGCGACGTTGATTTAAATGTGTGTTCCTTTTAAACTGATTCCAAGTGTCTCCAAAGTAACACCATTTAATGAAATTATCACATGTCTGTAATGAGTTGAAGTTACAGTCAGTTAGCATAATAGGTAATTTACCTGCAAATCAATGAGGTCAACGTTAGTGTGTAACGGTACTGCTTATTCTGAAATGAAACTGCAAAAGTCATTTACCATGGAAACTTCATCAGCAGTAACTTAGTATCAGATACACAAAACAGAAAACATTTCAGTAACTCACATAATTTCTACACCCTATTGGGCGGCATAACAACCGAAGAGCCTCGGTAATTTTTTGATAGGGAAACCGAGGGAACAGGTCCATGACACATCGCTGCGAGTTATTCTTTCAAACAGCAAAACACATGCAAAGCGACGCACCTGGCTGCAGTGCCAGTCACCTCTGTTATGCAGGATTCATTTAACCCAGTCACCCCTGTTATGCAGGATTCATTTAACCCAGTCCTGCAAGCCTGAAGTCTGAATGCTTTTTGTGTGCACCTCTTAACTGTAAACTTTTCTCTTTAAAAAATGAGAATCAGATGTGTGCTGTTCTCAGACAGCGAGAAACTGCAGTGGGTGGCAGAGTTAACAGCTAGTAGATCTGGTTTTGGAAAATGCTGCTCCTCTGCATTTGTGTGTTATTCACATTCTTCCCAGGTAGTTAACAGCGCTCGAACTCGAGCCATGAGTACATGACAAAATATCAAGATGTGAAAAAGCAAGAGTTTTGTCTCCACTGCAGACATGAGGAATGTGTGTGAGGATTTCTGTCTCTGTGGTCTGAGATCTAAGCATTGTGTCCAGGTTAAATCATTTTCCAGTCTGTCAGAATATCACATGAGTGTTCTGATCATGTTTTGTCAGTCTCACGCAGAGGACGTGATGCTGGTATCCAGTAAGTACAGACAGCTGTATGAGTGCCGTCTCCCAGTTCAAGCCGTGCGGTTCCACCAGGAGGGCCCGTCGGATCCTGAATCCCAGAGCTACACCGGACCAGGAGTGTCTGAGCTGCTCACCCCCATGCACAGTGCACCCTGCCTGGTGAAGGTCAGTGTCAGACTCCCCTCTACCCCTCCACTGTACCCTCACTCTCTTACAGGACAGTGTCACCTCAGTGTCTTACCCTCAAAACCCCCCTCACAGGTGGGTCTGTTTTACCCCTGTTCTCTTACAGGACAGTGTCACCTCAGTGTCTTACCCCTCAAAACCCCCCTCACAGGTGGGTCTGTTCTCCTGGCACAGGGCTGGTGAAGTGACTGAACCCTCTGTCTGTAGAGGTTGTTTTAAGGTGCTAATCTAATCTGAATATTATGATATTTATAATAAAACCCTTTTCATAATATACTGTTAAACAAAGAGGAGGCAGTTCCACACATGCTGCTTATGATAGTGATGTAGGGGTAAGAGAAGCAGTGTCGTGACCAAGTTTTTGATTACTCTGGCAACTTAAGGCTTTGGTTTAAGTTTAATACCTTTATTAGACCCACCATGGGGAAATCTGACCTCTGCATTTTAACCTATCTAAGAGAACAGTGAACACACACACACACACACACACACACACACTCACACACACACACACTCACACACTCACACACTCACACTCACACACACTCACACACTCACACACACTCACACACACACACACACACACACACACACACACACACACTCACTAAGAGCAGTGACTGATAACTGGAGATCAGTGAGTTTGATTTCAGGATCTGATGTGTCTTTACTCTTGTCTTCCTGAACACTTCCTCTCACTGTTTCCACAGATATTGTGGATGTGATATCACTGTACATATATACAGAGATTCTGGATGTGATATCACTGTACATATATACAGAGATTCTGGATGTGATAACTGTTGGTGCAATAGGTAAAACTGATACTGTGGGTGTATGTGACCAGCTGTTTGTTTCTGAAGATCTAGCAGTATATTACTATTAGAAGAATATTAATTTTGGTAAAATATTAATATTAGTGGAATATTAACTGTTGATATAAGTTGAGCTTTTTTCTTAACGCAGTTTGGCCTTGCTCTTAATTTGACGGCTGTGCATTTCTGATTTCTGAACGCGGGTAGTAGTTCTGAAAACGAAGCCTGACTGGAGGCACTGACCCTTACACTACTGGGTAAATCCTCAGTGCCTTTCAGTTCCCTGGGTGGCTGTCAGAGCTGCTGTAACAGGAAAACATGTCATCAGATCAGCCTCAGACGGCAGTGTTAGAGGAACAACCCTGACCCTAACCCAAAAATGTAAACATGTATTTCTGATTTTCTCTCCCTTTTGTTCTCCCTCCAGACAAAGGACTGGTGGACATACGAGTTCTGTTATGGACAGTACATACGACAGTACCACGTCGAAGGTACACCACAGGCTTTAGCCGGGACTGAATACTTTAAGACATGTTGGAATAATTACACTGATTAGTCCATTACCCAGCATAAACATATCTACACACTCACACACACTCACACACACACACACTCACTCACACACACACTCACACTCACACACTCACACTCACACACACACACTCACACTCACACACACACTCACACACACGCACACTCACACACTCACACTCACACACTCACACTCACACTCACACACTCACACACACTCACACTCACACACACACACACTCACACACACACTCACTCACACACTCACACACACACACACACACACACACACACACTCACACACACACTCACACACACACTCACACACACACTCACACACACACTCACACTCACTCACACTCACTCACACTCACTCACACTCACACACACACTCTCACACACACACACACACACTCACACACACTCTCACACACTCACACACTCACTCACACACACACACACACACACACACACACACACACACACACACACTCACACTCACACACACTCACACTCACACTCACTCACACTCACACACTCACACTCACACACTCACACACACACACACACACACTCACACTCACACACTCACACTCACACACTCACACACTCACACACTCACACACACACACACACACACACACACACACACTCACACACACACACACTTTCTTGTCTACTAAAAGGCTAATCACTGAATCAGGTTGTGAGTATGATTCTTGAAGTCTTTATGTTGTAATGGCCAGACCCGCGGCCCGTCTGTGTCGGTGCTGATGGCAGACCCGCGGCCCGTCTGTGTCGGTGCTGATGGCAGACCCGCGGCCCGTCTGTGTCGGTGCTGATGCCAGAC
>NC_044500.1:49804557-49837057 GCF_902362185.1 Chanos chanos
CATGCACTGAATGCTGCCTAGTTTTGTGGGCGGGGCTGGCTGTCACCTGCTGGAGGTATCATGTGTCTGTGTCTCTCTGCAGACCTGGGAGAGGAAAAGTTTAATTTCAAAATCATCACTGATCCTGCCGATCTGATGCAGTTTGTACACCATCTAAGAGAGAGCAACAGAAAGGTGATGAGTACACACACTCACACACACCACACACACACTCACACATATACACTCACACAGGCACCCTCACACTCACAAACACACACCACTCACACATATACACTCACACAGGCACTTTCACACACACATACACACACACACACGCAGTAAGAGGAATGAGTGTAGTGTGACTGTGATATGGTTTGTGTGAGCAGCAGATGAAATCGCGGCAGGAGAAAGAGGAGGCGAGACACGCTGTCCAGAGGAGGAGGAAAGGAGAAGAGGAGGGACCGGAGGTGAAGAAGAAACAGAGTGAGGAGAATGAAGCAGAGGAGAAAGATGAGGATGAGCGTGTTCTGCAGGAGTTTGAGGAGGAGTTGGCTGATCTGGCGATCCCGTCGGACAAAATCGAGGAGATCAAAGAGGAGATGACAAAGGAGTTTGACAACATTATTGATGAGGTAGAGAGAGAGCGAGAGAGAGCGAGAGAGAGAGAATGAGAGCACTATGTGTGTATGGTGAGTCAAGCCTTTGTCTAGCTGTTTGCTAACCTATGTGTATGGTGTATGTGTGTGTGTATGGTGTGCGTGTGTGTATGTATGTATTGTGTGTGTGTGTATGGTGTATGTGTGTGTGTATGGTGTATGTGTGTGTGTATGGGGTGTGTGTGTGTGTGTGTGTATGTATGTATTGTGTGTGTGTGTGTATGGGGTGTGTGTGTGTATGGGGTGTGTGTGCGTCTGGGCAGGCTGAGCTGGAGCTGGAGACAGAGGGTCTGAAGGGTGAGTTTGACCGATCTCAGGCCACACAGACCCTGGAGACCACACTGGGCAAACTACTCAGTCACCTGGAGGAGAAGGATGTGGAGCAGACACACACAGAAACGGACAACGACAAAGACACACACACACACACACCACCCACAAACCAACAGCGTGTGGCCGATCCCGCCCGGGGCAGCCCCAACCTTGTCCCCAAAACACCAGGTGAACACACACACACACACACACACACACACACACAGGTAAGAGCTCTGATAAACTGATTGATGAATAAGGAGCTTTTAGATGGACAGATGGATGAAACCATGGGTAACGGATTGAATGATGGGTGGACAAATAATGAATGAATAGATCACAGTGTTAGGGTTATCACAGTGTTAGGGTTAGGGTTATCACAGTGTTAGGGTTATCACAGTGTTAGGGTTATCACAGTGTTTGAGAAGATGTGTGAATGAATGTAATTAGGTCATTTCCATTGTTTTCTTTTTATTAATCTATGTATATAGCCATACACACATACATACGCGCATGTGGGTCTATATGTATATATGTGTGTGCGTGTGTGTGTGTGTGTGTGTGTGTGTGTGTATATATATATATATACACACACACACACACACACACATATAGGTGAGTTTCATTCATTTTCATTCTCTTGTCATGCGACCCCCGTCCCCCCCCCGTCCCCAACCACTGTAAAAAAAAAAAAAAAAAAAAAGCTTCATGGAAAAAAAAGGATGTGGAATTGACCCAGATCACACACACATCACACACACACATACACACACTCACAAACAGAGTGAGTGAGTGAGTGAGTGAGCGAGAGTGAGCGACAGAGAGAGAGTGAGTGAGCGACAGAGAGAGAGAGTGAGTGAGCGACAGAGAGAGAGAGAGAGTGAGTGACAGAGAGAGAGAGAGAGAGAGTGTGAGTGAGAGAGAGAGAGTGAGTGTGGTTTTGTCAGAGACTAAACCATGAGGCATAATTGTCATTTTTGTTCCAAAACACATACACTCTCAGTCTGTACCCCTCCCAAATACTCCCCCCCACACACACACATATCCCTACACACACACACACACACACCCCTACACATACACATGTACCCCTTACACACACACACACACACGTACCCCTAGACACACACATACCCCCCCCCCCCCCCCCACACACACGTACACACATACATACATACATACCCCTACACACACTCACAAAATTACAGACCCCCTGCTGCCCCCCACCCTACACACTCACACACACACACAATCACAAACCCGCGCCCCCCCAACATACACACACATATACCCCTGCACACACACCCCCCCACACACACACACACACACACTGTGAGTTAAGTGTGGTTTTGGGGGTGAGAGTAGCCCGTCGGCAGTGGCCGGGGCTTTTATCTGCTGTGGGTAACCCCCCCCCCCCCCCTCTCTGTCTCCCAATCAACTCAGCCCGTGGGGTTGCTGGCAGCGACCAAGTAAAGATCAGGGTGACTAAGTTTAAAGTGGGAGGTGGCCTAGCAGCAGGCGCAGCTGTTGCCCGGGGTGACGGTGAGGGGGGCGTGGCCATGCATGAGCTGGGAGAGGGCGATCCCCAGTGGCACCAGATACAGGAAGTTGTCAGAGAGCAGCTAGAGAAGGCTGGGATTAAGGCTGAAGGTAGGAACACACAAACACAGAGCGTCTGTGCAGTGCTCATGCAATTCAGTCTGATTTATATATACACACACACGCACGCATGCAAACACGTACACATATACACATACACGCGCTCACACACTACACACACACACACTCACACATGCATATACACGCGCATATGCTCACGCGCACACACACACACGCATACGCTCACGCACACACACACTCACACACATACATACGTACACACGCACATGCACTCACACACACACATATATATACACACACACACACACACACATACACGCACACTGACACACACACACACGCACACATACACTCACTCATTACACACGCACACTGACACACACACACACACAGACACTGACACACACACTACACACATGCACATACGTTCACACGCTACACGCATGCACATACGTTCACACGCTACACGCATGCACATACGTTCACACGCTACACGCATGCACTACTCACACACGCCAGTGCTGCAAGCCCTGCACATGTTTTTGCAGCTTCACTGAGAACAAAGGAAAAATCTGTGTGTGTGTGTGTTTGTGTGTTTGCATTAGTTTAATACTTAAAGAGAGTGTTGAGCCCCAGGTCTGTGTGAACACACACAGGTACACAGGGTGACTTGTTAGCTGTAGAGCCAGACTGTCTGGTTTTTAAACTAATGTTTGCTGGCACACTCTGTCTCTGTGGAAACCTCCTGACTTCCGTGTCCCTGTCTGTGTCATTTCCTTCTTCATGCCTCTGTCACTCAGGTGTCTCTTCTCTGTGGGGGCAGGGACGCTTTCAGTGCTCTGTGTGTGTGAGCGTGCGTGTGTGTGAGCGTGTGTCTGTGGGTGAAAGAGTGATTTGTTCTGTATTGTGTTAGTGTGTCAGGAGAATGGAGATAAAGGTTTTAACACTGTGTGTGTTTCTGTGTGTGTGTGTGTGTGTGTGTGTGTTTCTGTGTGTGTGTGTTTCAGGTAAGATTGAGGTGAAGATCTTGACGCGTAGATCTGCTGAAGAAGCTGGAGACCAGTGGCTTAGTGAGGAGGACACGAAATCATTCAGAGAACTTCTCATCAACCTACTGGTACAAACACACACTCTCACACACACACACACACACACACACTCTCACACACACACACTCTCATATTCATACACACATACACACACACACACACACTCTCATACTCATACACACATACACACACACACACACTCTCACACTCATACACACACACACACACACTCACACTCATACACACATACACTCACACACACACTCTCTCACACTCATACACACACACACACACACTCACACTCACATACACACACACACACTCTCATACTCATACACACACACACTCGTACACACACACACACTCTCATACTCATACTCATACACACACACACACACACACACACACACACTCACACACACACACACACACACATTCTCACACTCACACACACACACACTCTCACACTCACACTAATACACACATACTCATACACACACACACACACATACACACACTCTCACACACACACACACTCACTCATGCTCTTCCCTGCTGTACTCATACACAATCATACACACATTATCGGAAACACACACACACACACACCGTCAGAGACACACACTCCGTCAGAGACACACACTCTTCACAAAGGAGAGGTTTTCTCAGCCTGATTTGCTCCTGTTGAAAAATGTGGTTAATCTGTTGTGACCTTAATCCAGCCTCAAATTTCATCCAACAACATGCATGATTCTTCATCATGTATATTAGTTATCTAATTATAGATTACTTATTCAAATAGTCATTCAAATTACGAGCCAACTACTTTAACTAAGCAATCACTAACTATTGATGAACTAACTAGACTAACTAACAGGAGTCAGGGATTCAAATCTGGTTCTAGTCAATCGCTCACACACACACACACACACACACACACACACACACACAGGTGTGTTAAGCGGATTTCTGTAGCAGACTGCTATGGTGCAGTAGAGCCTTATGCAAACTGTTCCCTTTGTGTTTGTGTAAGGGGAAGTGTTCAGTAAAGGAATTTGTTTGTTCTAAACGGCAAACGAATTGTCAGATATTCCTTGTTTACGAACCCTTAGCAAACATGGAGCAGGATCATACTTGACTAACACCAGGTTCCTGATTACACTCAAACGGGATTTTTCTCCTTCTCGTTTGTGTGTGTGTGTGTAGACAGGAGGCACAGAGGAGGTGTATAAAGAGGAGAAGAGACAGCAGGAGTTGGAGAATAACTACAAATTCGTGTGGGGTGATACACAAGAGGAGAAGCAGTCCACTGGAGCCAGTGACTCTGATGAACTGGACTTCTAAAGACACACTGGTCAACTCTGTCAGCAGCAGCACATGTCAGCTGGATTCTAACAACTATTCTGTGTGTGTGTGTGTGTGTGTGTGTGTGTGTATTTTGGGAGTGTGTGTATGTCCATAATTACATTGTCACTGTATGTGTACACATAGGCCCTGGGCTGTCTTATTGTCCCCTTCCTCTGTCAGTCTGGGAAAACTCACACACTGGGATTCCCAGCCTTGCCGTCGTAATATGGGAGGTGTGTGTGTGTGTGTGTGTGTGTGTGTCTTTGGCTGCCAACATAAACACATTCACTGGGTCTCGTACGGTTTGTGTTCCCTCTCATCTGACGATGATTTGCACCTTTTAGACAGGATGTGCAGTCATTCTCTGGATGTTGTCATTCTCGGCCAGTTAAAGACGGCACTCTCCAAGCCGCAGCCGCCCCCGCCCTTGACTCTGACTGCACCTTGTCTAAGACTGCGTGACCTATGACCTGACCTATGACCACAGCATGCAAAGTGTTTTTGTTTTGGTTCTCTGATTTCACAGGCTGACGGGTCTGTCCTGTCGCTTTCACCACGCGAGGCTTCCGCTCTGCCCTCTACTACACGCGTTCACCAGATTTTTCATGTATTTTTTTTTTGCACTTTAAGAGGGTGAAATGAGGAAGGAAGGAATGTGTGTATGTGTGTGTGTGTGTGTGTGTGTGTAAGGAAAAGCTCTGGCCCATTTTAGACTGGAGATGACAGCCTGTCTGATCGGATGCTGCGAAACCCGTCTGTAAACTGTCCAGGTACATCTGAGGGACGTGGGTGTTACCTGGCTCTACAGGAAAACTGTCTGTTGTAATATGGTACAAAACTCAGACAATGCCTGTCTCAGCACGGGAGTTCAGCATACACTGCAATAATAAGAATACACTGAGCCTGTATTACTGTCATAATCACCTGTTTTTACAGTCATGATCACCTATGCCCTGGAGGAGACCTGTTCAAACAGTTGACCGTCTCTGAAGTAGGTGACAAAGGGCTTGTGTGTGTGTGTGTGTGTGTGTGTCTTTCTATCTGTTAGTCTGTCTGTCTTCTGTCTTTGTGAATATTTGTACATTGTTAATCATTTTTGCTGGAGTGTTTGAATGGCTTATTTGGTTTAACTACGAGCGTTTTTGTTTTTTTTGAGAGGACATGTAAGCACATACTTAGATCCTTGGGCTGATTTAAGATTGTGATCACAGCCACAATGAGCTGATTGTCTGGACGCTGAACTCTCTCCCCCTTTACAGCTGCCTTGTCAATGTGTCCATAGGAAAAATACTCCTGAAGTTCTAATTTAATACAATAAATGGAGCTATGTCCCAGAGAGGATTTGTCATGTCTGTCTTATTCAGATGTTCAGGTCTCCCTACTGTCAGCGATCAGCTAATAAACAATGAGGACACGTGAAAGACATTTTTCTGTCTAAAATGTTAAAAACGCGGAAGCAGCGTAAGATTGGACCATGTGAAGACTGCGAATCTTCTATTCTCTATTTACATGCTCCCTTTGGGTGACATTATTCGTAGTTACAACATTAACTTCCATTGTTATGCTGATGATACTCAGATTTTCTTAACTATCCAGCATAATGACCGCTCTGAATTGGCTAACCTTGAGACATGTCTTTGTGCTATTAAGGGATGTCTTCAAATTTCCTGATGCTTAACGCAGGCAAGACTGCAATGCTGGCAAGACTGCACAGATCCCCCTATGCATAAGCATCTTTTTAGTGATCTTATCCTAAATTTTGACAACTGCATCATCTCTCAAAACTCTACAGCTAAAAACCTTGGTGTGATTTTTGACTCTAGTCTCTTGCTGGTCACTCATATCAAGAACACAACCAAAACTGCCTTTTATCACCTCTGTAACATTGCTAAAATTAGGCCCTTTCTAAGTATGGCTGATGCAGAAACCATTGTTCACGCATTCGTCATGCCTTGCCTCAATTACTGCAGTGTTCTGTACTCTGGCCTGCCTGCCTCTAGTACCAATAGTCTTCAGCTGGTCCAGAATGCTGCTGCCAGAATCCTGACCAGAACGAAGAAGTTTGATCACATTACCCCTGTCCTGGCTTCCCTTCATTGGCTCCCAATTCATGCAAGGGCAGATTTTAAGGTCCTCTTATTAACATATAAAATTTTACATGGGCTTGCGCTGGCATACCTGTCTGACTTAATTACACCCTATAATCTCCTTCGTACCTTGCGCTCTCAACACTCTAGACTATTAGTCATTCCAAGAGTTAAAAAGAAGTCCGCTGACAACCGAGCCTTTTCCTACCGCTCTCCCTTCCTCTGGAATGGTTTACCTACAGAATTCAGGGAGGCATTTAATTAATTAAAACCAAACTAAAGACTTATCTATTTTCTCGAACTTATGGATAATATCATTCCGATCTGACTTCGTTATAGACATGTAAAGCCCCTTGAGACTATAAATAGTGATATTGGGCTCTAAATAAACTTTATTATTATTATTAATGAAAAGTAATTCCAGAGTTAAGTAAACTGGAATCAGGCCGCCTCTGCCCAGATAGCTACGTACAGCATGCAATACGGAGTGCGTTGGCAGTAAGGTTAGAGCAATAAACTGTGGTTGTCTGGACAGATACACACCAAATGTAACTGAAAATGACTGTACCCAGACTACACGCATATCGGCTGAGAAGTCATTTCACCCGACCTAACTAAAGTTATCATACTTTCTATAACTACTAAAATTACTGACCACTAGAAAGCGAAACTGTCGCACAAACTCGAGCATTAACGTAAGTCTGGTAGTGTTCAAACGCGGGGAAATTTACGGTCCGGGAGTGTGACGCATGATTTTTCTTTTTTCACCTGTGCTGCGTGTTTCACTCCGCTGGGCATAGGGATGTGCAAGTCAACGCAAATGACACAACCGGTGATAAGCGACTGTCTCCATGGGTGACGGACAGCGAATGTTCAGACCAGAGGCTCTCGACGTTTTTGCGTGCTGAATCCCTTGAACCCTAATTATTTACCTCAAGCACCCCTTGGAAATTTTAACTAAATGAATTTAATTTGACACTGGCATTTCCAATTCAATTTCACGAACCCCCTACAGCGCTGCCTAGAGCCTCTAGGGTTCACGAACCCCTGGTTGAAAACCCCCGGTTTAGAACGATGATTGGCTATGTCTCCACGGCAACGTCCAATGGAGTATTTCAGATCCAATCGGGTGCTGAAACTATACAAAGGCGGGCGTTAGCAGTAGATGGACAGGACTTCGATCCAATTATTATATGCAGCAGGAGTTCATGATGGGGCGGTGCAGTCAGCGCTGACGCAGTCACTTCCTGTGAAAGCACTGAGGTACACAGATGTAAAGTTGTGCTGAAGTTAGCTCTAAGATCAGTTTGTTACGGGTTTGTGATTGAGAATGGAGGCAAGGAAGGTTGGCAATAATTGAGAAGGAAGTAGTTCCGTCTGCCAAAAGTAATGTAACAGTTGTGAATTAAAATGTTATAAAACATTCGTATTTTATATCGCCTCTACCAAACAACCGGAACCGGGCCGAGTTTCTCTCCTCTTCGCTTCATCGTCATAATTTGAGTTAAACCGTGGTTCTCTCAAACTGTTCCTCGAAATTCTGTTTCGAGCGGTGAAACGCGTTGTCTTTTTTCGACGTATTCTGCGAATATGCCAGCTGCAAACAGTTCTGCACTGAGGTCTGATTCCCACAGCTAGGTTGACGGAGTAGCGAGACGAGTTGGACTCGACAAGACTAAACACAGGCTACCTGGGTGCATGGCGGAACTAAAGTTACACTGGAGAAGATGGTAATAACTGGGTTTCTAATCCTTCAAAAACAGATCGTATAGTTTACACTGATTGTAGTATAATTTCTTCTCCCCTTAAAACTCTTTCACCGATTCATTTTTATGCGTGAAACGTTGGTTCGTAAGCCATCGTTGCTAGACATAGTCATCCGCGTTTGGAAACTGACAAAGACTCTTCAAGATATGACTAAATTAGCCTAATAAATCAGGTCCATTTGTACTTACATCTACCCATGTTAACTTGCTAGATCTCTGTTATGAATTTTCATTGTTGGCTGAAGCTACAGGACTGATCGGAACTGTCGGATTGATCCATTTTCCTGTGGTAATTGCCTGATTCTTAGTTCATTCCTGATTAAACTAGTCGAGCTACGTAATTTACAATCTCATCGCAAAACCATTTGCAACGGAATTACACAACTTTTAAGGAGGTATTGAGGGATGGGTTTGGATTTTGGCGAAATGTTTAAAAAGGCAATAAGACGTCACAATCACTGACACGTAAAATAGCTGCCTGACAAGAATGAACTGAATTTACTGGTTTGTCAGGCTCCATACCCATCCCTGAACTGTGTTGCATTAGTGACTGAATGGGAGACACACATTTTTATTGTTGAACTAAATACTCTGTCTTCCGTCTGTTCTCCTCCCGCGGTCCGTCGTCAGCTGTTGTGAGGAACATCGTGTCGGTGAACTCTCTCATTCATAATGACAGGGATGGGCTCGAGACTGGCGTTCTACGTGGGCTTCCTCGTGGGGACCGTGTCGCTCTACATGTTCCTGCGTCAAGTGTGGTTCGCGCAAAATTATGGCCGTCACAGACACGAGAGCGGTGAGCTAACGTCGGAGGAGCTCAGACTCCTTGATGAGGAAGAAAAGAACTGGAAGAAAGAGAGGTCTGCTCTCTTCAACCTCAACCATCCTCATCATACAGGTAATCTGACCAAATCTTGATTATCAGAAGGGTATCTTTCGAACAGTATGGATAGTAGAGTGTTTAAGGAGGAATCGCTGGAAAAGTTGCCATGAATGCTAGCAGTATCTCAAACCGCTTATTACTGCAAGAGATCACATCCATATTCAGTTTCTCAATATTTTTCTCAAACATTGCTTGTCCAGTTTGAGGGGCAGCAAATAGAATGCCAAACTATGGTGGACGACTCGCAGTCTCCACTGGCAGAGAATGGGCTCTGGTAATCTGTGTGGTTCTGTTGGTGGAGAATGGGCTCTGGTAATCTGTGTGGTTCCGTTGGTGGAGAATGGGCTCTGGTAATCTGTGTGGTTCCGCTGGCGGAGAATGGGCTCTGGTAATCTGTGTGGTTCCGTTGGTGGAGAATGGGCTCTGGTAATCTGTGTGGTTCTGTTGGTGGAGAATGGGCTCTGGTAATCTGTGTGGTTCCGTTGGTGGAGAATGGGCTCTGGTAATCTGTGTGGTTCCGTTGGTGGAGAATGGGTTCTGGTAATCTGTGTGGTTCCGCTGGTGTAGAATGGGCTCTGGTAATCTGTGTGGTTCCGCTGGTGTAGAATGGGCTCTGGTAATCTGTGTGGTTCTGTTGGTGGAGAATGGGCTCTGGTAATCTGTGTGGTTCCGTTGGTGTAGAATGGGCTCTGGTAATCTGTGTGGTTCTGTTGGTGGAGAATGGGCTCTGGTAATCTGTGTGGTTCCGTTGGTGGAGAATGGGCTCTGGTAATCTGTGTGGTTCCACTGGCGGAGAATGGGCTCTGGTAATCTGTGTGGTTCCGTTGGTGGAGAATGGGCTCTGGTAATCTGTGTGGTTCCACTGGCGGAGAATGGGCTCTGGTAATCTGTGTGGTTCCACTGGCGGAGAATGGGCTCTGGTAATCTGTGTGGTTCCGTTGGTGGAGAATGGGCTCTGGTAATCAGTGTGGTTCCGCTGGTGTAGAATGGGTTCTGGTAATCTGTGTGGTTCCGCTGGTGTAGAATGGGCTCTGGTAATCTGTGTGGTTCCGTTGGTGTAGAATGGGCTCTGGTAATCTATGTGGTTCTGTTGGTGGAGAATGGGCTCTGGTAATCTGTGTGGTTCCGTTGGTGGAGAATGGGCTCTGGTAATCTGTGTGGTTCTGTTGGTGGAGAATGGGCTCTGGTAGTCTGTGTGGTTCTGTTGGTGGAGAATGGGCTCTGGTAATCTGTGTGGTTCCGTTGGTGTAGAATGGGCTCTGGTAATCTGTGTGGTTCCGTTGGTGGAGAATGGGCTCTGGTAATCTGTGTGGTTCTGCTGGCAGAGAATGGGCTCTGGTAATCTGTGTGGTTCTGTTGGTGGAGAATGGGCTCTGGTAATCTGTATTCATAGAGCGAATTTTTCCCTGAGCAATTAAAAAAGGTCTGGCTGCTCTAATCACCAGCATAAGGAGAAAAAGCTTGTTTGTGTGGCTTGTGATGTTTTTGGCCTGTGATTCGTCACTGTCAATATTTAACCCAGTTGTGCCGTTTGCCGTTATGTGCTGGGATGACGTGGACTAGAGTGCTAACAGGTCTGGACTTGTTCCAGAAAGGAAACAGAGTGAGGCATACTACTGCGCCAATGAACAAATGTTTGACTTGATCTTTTGTCATTTCTCTCTCATCCTGTCTTCATAAAGTCCTGTTCAAACATTTCATTATTGTTTGCAGAAAGTTTCAAATGTCTTAACATGGGACACATCACTTCCTGAAAGAGAAAACAAATAAAGACTTATTGCCACCACACAGTTGGACTGATAACACTGTGGGTTCGTTCTGTCTATAATAAAACAACACACCAGTGTTTTAGGTTTTTCTGAGCTGCTAGTTTAAGGGCAACTAAGACCAGTGTGCACACCCATCGCACAGGCATCTAAATGGCTAGAGTATGGCTTTAGTAGTCTCTATGGAGAGTGGTGGAGAGAGGGAGGGGGGGGGGTAATGGACTCTGTCTCTGCTGAGCTTTGCACTGTTATCTCTATAAAAGTCAAAGTTTTATTGAACACACGCACACGTCCACACTCCTGTCTCAGTTCTCTTGTGATCACATGATCACTGCAACCAACAAACAACTCCCTCCTCTCCGTCTGCCTCTGGCTCTTGCACTGAGTTTGGTTCCGATAGTTTGTACTGAGTTTGGACGTTCTGGGCCGGTAGGGTTCCTGCAGTTTGTACTGAGTTTGGACGTTCTGGGCCGGTAGGGTTCCTGCAGTTTGTACTGAGTTTGGACGTTCTGGGCCGGTAGGGTTCCTGCAGTTTGTACTGAGTTTGGACGTTCTGGGCCGGGAGGGTTCCTGTAGTTTGTACTGAGTTTGGACGTTCTGGACCGGGAGGGTTCCTGTAGTTTGTACTGAGTTTGGACGTTCTGGGCCGGGAGGGTTCCTGTAGTTTGTACTGAGTTTGGACGTTCTGGGCCGGGAGGGTTCCTGTAGTTTGTACTGAGTTTGGACGTTCTGGGCCGGGAGGGTTCCTGTAGTTTGTACTGAGTTTGGACGTTCTGGGCCGGGAGGGTTCCTGCAGTTTGTACTGAGTTTGGACGTTCTGGGCCGGGAGGGTTCCTGTAGTTTGTACTGAGTTTGGACGTTCTGGGCCGGGAGGGTTCCTGTAGTTTGTACTGAGTTTGGACGTTCTGGGCCGGGAGGGTTCCTGTAGTTTGTCGGTGCTCTGGCTCTTGGTTATGCAGCTGTTTATAGCTGTTCATTAATGTGTAGTTTTAGGTCAAATCTCTCTCTCTCTCTGTCTCTCAGGTGAGGATGGACAGGTGGCAGACGCACTCTATAAGAAGGTGCGTATTCTGTGTTGGGTCATGACTGGACCCAGTAATCTGCAGAAGAAGGCTCGGCATGTCAAAGCCACCTGGACTCGTCACTGTAACATTGTGGTTTTCATGAGTTCTGTTGACGACCCGGACTTCCCAGCGGTAGGACTGGGCACCAAAGAGGGTCGAGACCAGCTTTACTGGAAAACCATCCGCGCTTTCCACTACGCCCTGGAAAAACACGGAGATGAGGCCGACTGGTTTCTCAAGGCTGATGACGACACGTACGTGATCGTGGACAATCTGCGCTGGATACTTGCCAACCACTCGGCGGAGGACCCCGTGTATTTCGGGCGAAGATTCAAGCCCTACACTAAACAGGGCTACATGAGCGGCGGCGCGGGGTATGTGCTGAGCAAGGAGGCGCTGCGGCGTTTCGTGGAAGGGTTCCGTACCAAAGTGTGTACCCACACGTCTTCGGTGGAGGACCTGGCCCTGGGTCAGTGTATGGAGAAGATGGGGGTGCGGGCCGGAGACTCCAGAGATTCACTGCAGAGAGAAACCTTTCACCCCTTTGTGCCCGAGTCACACCTCACCGGCTCCTTCCCCAAGAGCTTCTGGTATTGGAAATACTGCTACTACCCCATCGTGGAGGTGAGCAGCACGTGTGTGTGCGTGTGTGCGCGCGCGCGTGCGTGTGTCTGTGTGTGTGTGTGTGCCCGCGCGTGTGCGTCTGTGCGTGTGTGTCTGTGTGTGCCCCCGCGCGTGTGTGTGTGTGCGCCCATGTATGTGCGTGCGTGTCTGTGGGTGCGCGCGCGTGTGTGTGTCTGTGTGTGCTTGTGTGTCTGTGTGTGCGCGCCCGTACGCGCATGTGTGCGTCTGTGCGTGCGCGTGCGTGTCTGTAGGTGCGTGTGAGTGCGCGCGCGTGTGAGTGCGTGTGCGCGCGTGTGTGTATGTGCGTGCGCGCGCGTGTGTGGGGGGTGCCACATGGTGCTGGATTAAGTAAGATGAATGTTTCAGTTTGTATATGTGTGAGAGAGAGACATGATAATGCAGGTGAGATGTGTGTGTGAGAGAGAGAGAGACATGGTGAGGTAGGTGAAGTGTGTGTGTGTGTGTGTGTGTGTGTGTGAGAGAGAGAGAGACATGGTGAGGTGTGTGTGTGTGTGAGAGAGAGACGGTGAGGTGTGTGTGTGTGTGTGTGTGAGAGAGAGAGAGAGAGCGAGGGAGACATGGTTAGGTAGGTGAAGTGTGTGTGTGTGTGTGTGTGTGTGTGTGTAAGAGAGAGAGAGACACACACATGATAAAGTAGGTGAGGTGATAATGTAAGTTGTGTAGGAGATGAAATTTTCTTGGCGTGTTCACAACGTCAAGCACATTGTCAACAGGAGCTCAGAGGCGAAAGGCGAAAAAGGGTTAGGGTTAGGCTGTTTTTTCCTGCTGTATTTCAGGGTTAGGGTTAGGCTGTTTTTTCCTGCTGTATTTTAGGGTTAGGGTTAGGCTGTTTTTCCTGCTGTATTTCAGGGTTAGGGTTAGGCTGTTTTTCCTGCTGTATTTTCACTCTTTGCAGGTTTGTAACATGTGTAACGTGTGTGTGATGCAGGAAAACGTTAGGTGCCGAGGATTGGCAGTAAACTGAACTGAGAAGTGTGAAGATGTGACTAACACGTCACCTGTGTATTTCATAGAAAGGGTAAAGGGCAGCCAAGGAAGGGCCTCAGTGAAATTCACCTTATCACTGTAAAGTCAGCCACCTTAACTAAACATCCTGCTCCGATATATGACACACCTCTCTCTCTCTCTTCCTCTCTTCCTGTCTGTCAGGGTGCCCAGTGCTGTTCAGATCTGGCTGTGTCTTTCCACTATGTGGATTCTACTCAGATGTATCTGTTGGAGTACTACACCTATCACCTCCGTGCCTTCGGCTATCGCTACCGCTACGTCCCACCCACCCCCATCAGCCTGCAGGGGCTGGCATTTGGAGAGGTCAAGGCCGCTCCTCCCCAGAAAGAGGCGGAGCTGCCACAGCAAGATGTGAAGCAGGAAGAAGGTGGACAGGAAGTGAAGAATGAAGCTCTGCCCCCAAACGATTCAGAAAGGAAGCTATAGTGCCCATTTTAAACTGAAACTGGAGCGATGCTTGTTAAGATATTTTCACAAAATAAGAACATGGTGGGTTTATTTTGGGGGGGGAGGGGGGTTGCATAAGAACATGGTGGGTTTATTTGGGGGGGGGGTAAGAACAGAAGAACGGGACAGGATGTTTTGAAATGGGTCAGAGAGACTGACACTGACTGACCTGGTAGTGAAATGGATGAGTTTTGCAAAATGTTTTTGCAACTTCATTTATGTGTTTATATGAGACACAGATTTACAGTGCCTCCACAGACTGTATGAAGACTGTTGTCTGTGCGTGTGTGTGTATGTGTGTGTGTGTGTGAAGGTATGAATGAATGTGGATAGGGTGTAAGAAAGTGAATGAATGAGAGTGAGAGAGTGAATGTGTGTGTGTGTGAGTGAGTGGGTGGGGGTGGGGGTGTGGTCAGGGTGTGTGGGAGTGAATGTGTGTGTGTGTGTGTGTGAGAGTGTGTGGGTGGGGGTGGGGGTGTGGTCAGGGTGTGTGGGAGTGAATGTGTGTGTGTGTGTGGGAGTGAGTGGGTGGGGGTGTGGGAGTGAATGTGTGTGTGTGTGTGCTTGCGTGCATGAGGGAGAGGTTATGGTAATGAAGTCTAGTGGATGGATGAATATTTAAAGATTGTATTTTAAGGGCTTGGACCACACATTTCCCCCTGTGTGTTCTCTGCTGTTAGTTTGGATTTCTCCCTGTCCGTTCTTTTGACGTCCACTCTGTCTTCAGCTCGACATGACGGGCTCCATCAGCACCTGTGTCCAGAACAAAACTGCTATAACCACTTTTCCCCATTAAACCCAGTGTGATCCCACTCCTCCCATTAAACCCAGTGTGATCTCTCTTACTGACTCTGTTAATACAGTATAAGTAGCACGCCCAGATCTGATTTCTCCTGCTCACACAAACAGACACACTTCCAGCCTGACGTGTGTGTAGGGAAGCGTGTGGACCAGCCCTTAATGACTGAGTCTGATAAACATGGAACACACACACACGAAACTCACTCTTCAATTTAAATGTATGTGTGCAGAGCAGGATCTGATGTTGAAGCTATAGAGTTATAGAACTTCAAAACAGCACAATAACTTTCCACATCTCTCTCTCTCTGTGTGTGTGTGTGTGTGTGTGTGTCTGTCCTTCCGTCCATCTGGTGTTTGCTGTAGTTTTGCCCTAGTATAAAGTGTACACACTGGGTCAGCATGTGTGGACGTTTGTTTCGTGTGTGTGTGTGTGTACGCATTATCCTTACAAAACTCTGCTACAATTTATTATCTATCTAAGGAAAGTCCCAAGGTGTAGTGTTTTTGTTTGTAAGTCACTAGAGTTGGACAGGTTTATTTTTTTGGGGGGGACGGTACTTGTCTTTTCTGACGACTCTTTCCCGTCTCTCTTCTCACTGGAACTGTAGGTTTTCCTCATGGGAACTCTGGTCATGGCTGGGTTACGTCCCATGTTTCTTGGGGTATTTCGGCAGTTTGTTTTACTACCTGATGAATTTGTATGTTTGATTCATGTTAAAACCAAATGAGTTGAGTTGTTGAGCTTTTTAAAGTGAGAGATTATTTAGGTTACTCAGCGTTTCCTCTGTGGACCCGTGGTGTGCCTCCCCTCACCCGTGCGTGTTTGGGTTTAACACTCATCTGAACAAACCAGGGTGGTGGTTTGTTGTGAAGTGTGTTGTGTTGGCATGGCGGGCGCTATGCCAGCACGGTGTGTTTAGGATCATTTACATGCTGCCAGGGCATCTGCCTGGAGCGTGGATGTGTTCGACCAGTTCTGACACACACACACACACACATACACACAGAAGACACAGACAATGGTGAAAGGGAGAGCAGAAGTGCTGTAGCAGAAACGACAGAAGACGGTGCATTTCAGGGTGAACTGCTCACAGGGCCTTTTACAGTGGATTCACGATCACAGATTTAATCATTTGGGAAAATGTAACCAGTTCCTTCTTTTACTCACATGATAGAGAACGACACCAGCATTACATTTCACACATGCGGCTTTCAGTATCTCCACCAATCCCAATCACTGAAGGTTCATCTCCACCAGTCCCAATCACTGAACATGTTTTCCTACTTGTTTGTTTTTGTGCTGTGTGGTTTTCTTTCTTTTTTTTTTTTTTAATCTTGTGTTACAGCTTTTGCAAGTGCCATCAGATGTACTTGTGAGTCTTTGTTTTGAGTTTGTTGATTTGTTGGACACCACAGGTCAGAGCCTGAAGGGCAGAGTGCCCTTCAAATGCCCCCAAAACTCTGAGCAAATCAGGAGAAATCTCAGCCTGGGCTCCGTTAATGTCGGCTGTCTCTCTCTGTGATTGGATCTCTCTCCGTCTCTTTCTTAATCTGTGTGTCACGTGTGTGCGGGGAGTCCCAAAGTGGTAGTCCAAATTTGTGTGTGTGATTAATGGAATCTTTGAAGTACCGTAACCAGCATATTAAATAAATAAAGACATATTTTTGTTGTAAACTGTCTGGGTATTTTTTTTCTACTGTAAAGTGTGTGTATGTGTGCTTCTTTTTTTGCTGCAAAGTGTGTGTGTATGTGTGCTTCTTTTTTTGCTGTAAAGTGTGTGTGTGGTGTGTGTGTCTCTTTTTTTTGCTGTAAAGTGTGTGTGGTGTGTGTGTTTGTTTGTATTTTTCGTAGTCATGGTCTCTTACGGTTCCAAATAAAATGTCCTGAACCAATTATTCCCTGTCTTGATAGTATTATGACTTAGTAGGACTGGAATAATTGGGAATGGGTAGAGTAGCTTGGGCAAAAGATTCATCTTGATCAGAGAGATTCTTCCCAACATCGAGAGGAGTAGAGCGGCCCGTCTTCCTAAGTTATCGTGGATCCGTTTACGCAGAGGTTGGAAGTTGGCTTTGTACATCTTTTGAGCCACAGGGGTAACAGATATACCTTTTTAAACAAAACCCTGTGTTGCCCGTCGGAAAGGTGACATACGGGGGTAGAGTTTGATGGATTTGACCCAATGGCATTGTCTCCAACTTATTAAAGTTTATTTTAAATCTGGAAAATTCACAAAATTTATTAACATCAGGAGGAGATGGAGACCAAGGAGAGAGATATTTCTAGTTGTGTGATAAACAATAAAACATCTTCCACATACAGTGAGATCCTATGTTGCATTTGGTTAATTTATGTACTGTGAATATTGGGGTGGGTTCTAATGGCTTCCACTAGTGTCCCAATCACAATCGCAAATAACAAAGGTGACAGGGCAGCGTTGTCATGTGCCCCTTCCCTGTGCGGTGCACAAGCATTTCCCGTTTATGGTATAACAACTTAACCCAGTCAATAAAAGTTTCACCTAAAGCAAAGATCCCATTTGACGTGACTGAACGCCTTTTCTGCATCCAATGAAACTATCAGAACTTTAAGACTGTTTAACCTTTAACCTTCTCTGACATTGTTACAGGAGTTCCTTCTGACAATGAACCCTGTTTGATCATTATTAATAATAGGTGGGAGGAATTTTTCTAGACTCAAAGTTAAAAGGCTTTAGATAAAAGCTTGTTAAAAAACTAATAGGCCGGAAGGATAAACATTCATCGCCTGGTTTATCTTTCTGAAGAATCAGGCTAATGTTTGATTCTGTAACTGTTTTCGGAGGAGATCCTACCCCAAGAGAATGATTAAACATGTTCAATAGAGGCTTCTCCATTAC
Source organism: Chanos chanos (assembly GCF_902362185.1). Taxonomy (NCBI): domain Eukaryota; kingdom Metazoa; phylum Chordata; class Actinopteri; order Gonorynchiformes; family Chanidae; genus Chanos; species Chanos chanos. The sequence goes on from NC_044500.1 coordinate 49,822,870, forward strand.
TGATTTAAATTGTTTATAAAACTCTGAGCTCCAGCCGTCAGGGCCTGGGGCTTCTCCTGATCTTAAGGCAGGGCTTCTATTACTTCCTCTAATGTTATAGGTCCATTCAGTTCTGTCTTCTGTCTGTCATTAGGCTTGGGGGGAGTTAGATTAGCGAAAAAGGTCTCCAGTAGCTTCGAGGGCCCTGCCAAATGCTCATTTGTATATAGCCTTTCATGGAATTCTGTGAACACCTTATTTATGCCATTGCATTCCAGTTCAATCTGACCAGAGGTATATCCTTAACAGAGATGTTCTGGGAATCAGTCCTTCTCTTCACTAGGTTAGCCTAATACTTGCTAGGTTTGTTACCAAATTGGGGGCCAAGCCGCACAGCTGCATAGACACCCATTGTGTTCCTACCTTTTCTCCATCATCATCTTCTTCTTCTTTTTCTTCTTCTGGCTAGGGTGTCTATGGCAGCTCCTAGACCCACCACCCATTACAGCCAATGAAAATCAGTGGCGAAGCAAAGGAAACTTTTTGCCTCATGACTGTTGATGTGTTTCTCTTAACAAACATTATTCTTGTGTCAGGTCAGTTGACATAAAACTTGCCATCAGTGCTTACAGCCCCGCTTTTAACATGATCAGATCAAGTTGTCATGGCGACTGTGTCCTGCTGGGCTGCTTGGCTCCCTCATTGCTGCTTGCAGCTATATTGTGGGGCCAAGCAGTGAAGCTACATAGGGACCCATTGTATTTCTTCCTCTTCATCATCTTATTCTTGTTAGGGTGTCTATGGCAGCCCTTGAACCGTATGGTAAAAAGTTGTGAAATTTGGCACACTGACTGGGAACAGTCCCCTGACTCTTTTCACCAAGTTTCATGTCTGCGGCTTGAGCACTCTAGCACCATCAATGGGTGAAAGTTGGAGGTGCGTTTATGCACGCAACTTTTGAACCGTATGCCCGATTTTCAAAAATGAGGATCAAGCCGAGTTCAATGCACAATGTCCGTTATACTGGATTTTCCGCCATATTGGATCATAAGAAAAAAATCAAAAATGCTTTACAGGCCACACATTTTATTCAGTCTTCCCCAGAATTGGCACAGATGATCTTCAGACCAAGCCTCACAAAAGTTGTTTGTTGGCTTTTCGGTTTGTGAAAGCCTTCGTTTGGGTGGAGTCTTGAGTCAATCCACCAAGTTTGGTGTCAGTACATCAAAGTGTTGCTGAAATATGAGCTCACTTCCGTTTTGGCGACTTTGCCGCTGAGTTTGATTGGCTGTGACGGACGGAATCCAGGAAAAATTGCCCCATTTTACCAATCAGGGGCACTATAATTAGAAAAAACATGTTTTTGCTCATTACTCTTCATATCTTAGGTCTAAAATCATGATGGTCATTTGAAGTCATGCCTTTTTTGATCCGGAGGTCAGGACATGTTGCCATTTCCTGTTCTGCAATCATATTCGATGGCAAAGTCGCTGTTATGTTCCTCTGCCCCTTGAGTTGGCGCAGTGACATTGATTGTGTTTTCCCCTGCTGGCCTTCTTTATTTCTCTGTTTTTCTATTCTTCCAGGCAGGTAGGGGTCACCTGTAAGCTTCCTGTCTGGCTCACCTGAGCATGGTTTTTCCCTGCCTATAAATACACCCCAAGCCTGGCATGAAGAAGGCGGGCAGTTTAACTTTGGAGCGGCTGCATTGATTTATGTTTTTCGTGCTTTTCAATGTAATAAATAAAAACCCTAGACTTTGAGCCGAACTGTCTGTGTCCCCCTTTATGTTGCGGTTGGTGTGCCCGGCCGTAACAGTCGCCAAACAGGAAGTGAGGTCATAACTCAGTGACAGTTTGATGTATCAAAACCAGACTTGGTACATGGACTCGGGACCCCTTCTGAGGAAAGCACAGAAAAATCTGAGTCTTTTGACCACTGGGGGGTGGTCAAAGCAAAAATGTATTTTGGCTAATACCTGTTGGTGTGTTTGCCTTAAATAACCAATTCACGTGTCTGGTGATACCTTTGGAGGTCCCAAGGCGGAGACATGACAACTTATCATGTCAAATTAAATTATGCGGTCGCCATATTGGATTTTATGGAAAAGTTTAAAAAAATTTTCACAGGCTACAAAGTTTGTCCAATCTTCCCCAAAATTGGTACAGATGATCTTCAGACCAAGCCTCACAAAAGTTGTTTGTTGGCTTTTCGGTTTGTGAAAGCCTTCGTCCGTCACAGCCAATCAAAATCGGCTGCAAAGTCGCCAAACAGGGAGTGAGGACGTATCTCAGCAGCGCTTTGATGTACTGACACCAAACTTGGTATGTGGACTTGGGACGCCTTCCAGAGGATGTGCAAACATTTTGTGTCATTTCACCACTGGGGGGTGCTGCAATAAGCAAAACAAACTTTTTGCCTCGTAAGTGTTGATGTGTTTCTCTTAACAAACATTGTTCTTGTGTCAGGTCAATTGACATAAGACTTGCCATCAGTGCTTAAAGCCATGCTTTTAACATGATCAGATCAAGTTGCCATGGCGACTCTGCCCCGCTGGACTGCTTGGCACTCTCATCGCCGCTTGCAACTATATTTCATATTGTTTTTGCTTCGCAACTCTTATGTTCTGCTCCACCTTTTGAGTGAGCAAGGACTTAAGTGTTGCTCTTGGGGCTAGAGTTGCTTGTAGGTTAGCCTCAGTTGGGTTGTGGTTATAAGCACTTTACTTTCAGGTAGCTGTAGATATAGCTTCTTTTGTTCTGTATGACACTTCCGTTTTGTGCTTTTTTCATAAGATATAATTACGCCGCGTGAATATGCCTTACACATCTCCCATAAAATGGAATGTCTCTGGTGTGCTATTACTTAAGTAGAATGGCTATAACTCAGTCTGGAAATAAGAAATAAAATTTGGGCCATTTAACAGATGTGTATTAAATCACCACCTTTTCGAGCTCTGTTGGGCCTCCCCATGTGAAAATTTTAAATAAAGAGGACCATGATCCGCTATTGTAATGCTCACAATATCACTAGACAGAAGAGAGTACAACACTGTTTTAGGGACAAACAGATAATCTATTCTAGAACCACTTTTATGAACCCCTGAATGGTATGTGAATTCTTTGTTGTTGGGGTTTAATATTTGCCATAGATTGACATAACTGAGGTCTCCGCCAGCGTGTGTGTGCGTTATGTATCGTCTTAATTGTTGTTTTAATGATGTGCGAGCCGACATTATCAGTATGTCGCTCACTTTTCAAACAACCAATCAAAAACACACCTTGAGAGTCCACGCATTCACTGCATCATGTGGCCCAGTAGGACAGACTACTGTACGTGTGCAGTGAGAGTGCATGCATTCACTGCTCATGTGGCCCAGTAGGACAGACTACTGTGCGTGTGCAGCGAGAGTGCATGCATTCACTGCGTCATGTGGCCCAGTAGGACAGACTACTGTCCGTGTGCAGCGAGAGTGCATGCATTCACTGCATCATGTGGCCCAGTAGGACAGACTACTGTCCGTGTGCAGCGAGAGTGCATGCATTCACTGCGTCATGTGGCCCAGTAGGACAGACTACTGTGCGTGTGCAGCGAGAGTGCATGCATTCACTGCGTCATGTGGCCCAGTAGGACAGACTACTGTGCGTGTGCAGCGAGAGTGCATGCATTCACTGAGTCATGTGGCCCAGTAGGACAGACTACTGTGCGTGTGCAGCGAGAGTGCATGCATTCACTGCGTCATGTGGCCCAGTAGGACAGACTACTGTGCGTGTGCAGCTGCCTAAAAATACATAACTGAAGATAAGAATGAGTTAACAAACAGCACCAGGAGACAAACTACAGACACCACCAGCCTCACAATCTACGTCATTACATTTAACTGCTACACGTGAATCATCCTCACTCACATGGAGGTGGTTTGGCTTTGAAAAGACGGATGTTGCTAAAAAGACGGCAGTCCACAAACTACGTCGGAAACCGGTTGCCGTTGCAGACAGCTCGACAATAAATAATATTTTTCCATAAGTATGTTATTTCCATTAATATCATTCGCAAACAACAATTAACATCCTATTAACTAGAGCAAGCTAATACAATATAAGACATTTACAAACACTTTTCTGAAGGATGCAAAATATCGTCTACTTATTGTTATTGACAAAATCCCAGAAAATATCGAAAATGTCATTTGACAATATCATTGTAGCGCCCCACTCCCTTCTGTATTATGGGAAAACAGGGCGTTTGGGTTCGTGACTTTATCCAGAGTTAAAGTGTTACCTTTACTCAGATTGTATGGTTCAGTAGAACCAGTCTTTTTTAAACTATTAATAACTCCAACCAGACACTGTGCTAAAATGCAAAATGTATATATTTTTAATTAACAAAATTAGTTTTGATTAGAATAACTTAGAATAGAATTCTACGCAATTAGTTCCTGTTTTGGTTACAACACAGTATTTAGGATGAACATGAAATGAAAATACAATGAACATACAAAACTGATCCCTATAAGCAGCAATCAATCAGCTACTCAATCCTTGGTTAACGCATTATATACAAGTATTCATACTACACATATACCCATACATGAAATACATACATACACAAATTTCATATACACTCAAACAATGGGCCCACACACACACCAAACACACACACACAGTGAAAATAACAAATGTTGCAGGCCTGTACGAAGCTGGGGTGCGGTGAGGCAAAACACGATAACTGCCGCTTCACTCGCAGGAGCAAAACGCAATAAGAACGTACAGTTTCGGCGAGAAGGATGACTTAACGTGGCTATGAGGAACGAAGGAAAGATGGGCTGCTTCCTTGTGGTCGCAGATGACCATTGGTCTTCGTTCCTTACCAAGAGGCTTCAACAGGGGAACCACACGGCTTTCCCGGTCGCACGTGGGCTCTGCCTGTCCTTGCTTCGGGTCGGGATCTTGTACAACTTGCACGCACGCTGACAACCACACTAACTGATGCTAACTGATGCTAACCTTGAGGGCAGTTACACACTTAGCTAAAAGAGCTAATGGCGCTAATAGCTCGTCACACTTTCAAACACACTTCTGCACTATAACGCTACCGCATACCACTTACATACATATATCGTTAATCACGATATCTTTCCGACCCAATAACTTGATCGGATTGAGCGAGCAGTGCTTTAATTAATACCGTTGTTGTGGTTCTCTCTCTGTCTCCCAAACTTTCCAGCTTCTTCCCTCACTCTGTTAATTTCTTTTTCTCCTCGCGCGCTCTCTCTCTCTCTCTCTCTCTCTCTCTCTCTCTCTCTCTCTCTCTCTCGCGCTTCCCTCCCAATATATCCTATGCCCCTCCCACTGTCCAATCACAGTAGGACTAATTCTGAATGACATAGCTTAAACCAATCTACATTTAAAATGAGGAAAATCGGTTTATAACAAAATTATATTATGGTCTATTTTGAACATTAATTCAAACACATTAATTCAACACAACTAATGTTAATGAATTTAAACTTTAAAATTCTCAAGATAAGATATATGAACTGTTACAAAACTTAAACATGACTGCTTGAAAATAACAGAATTTCGGGGGTTATGTGCTTTTCTCATCCGGGCTACATCATTTTTTGTCAATATCGCACAACCTTACCACCAGCAATTGACTGAACACGTTCAAACTCCGCTAATTCTGAAAAAGCTCCCGAACAGACGTCCTTTTATTATACCATCCCATCCCACATTATCCTTAATAAAGGATTCTAATGTAAATAGAAGATGTTTGTTAATAAGGATACAAATTCCTCCACTACTGGACATAAAGGATGAAAAAACACACTTGTCCCACCCATTCTCACTTAAGCTGTTCATGTTCCGTATCTTTTAAATGCGTCTCCTGAAGTTGTGCTATAGGTTAGGGTTTTCACTGGATGATGTATGCCCCTTATATTCCATGTACATATTTTAAGTGTAGGATTAGTCATGATGGTGCTGACGTGTTAAATGTAGTTAGGAGCGGCTGTTGTCTTAAATCTGTATCCATTTTACTGTCCATTCCCTAATTTCCCCCATGTGCCAAACCTTATAACTAATAACTGAAAATGCTGTGCTGTTTCACCTTCCCTTAGAACCAAACCCCTAACACAACTATATAAACTCAGTATTCCCCTATGAACAAGTAAACAAGTAAAACTCAAGATAAAGAAAAGGGTGTGGACCCCATCTTCAGAAGAGAAACCCCTTATAAGTAGGGCCTCTTAACCTTACTCGGGATGTGGCTATGATGCAGATCTTTGTTTTAACTCTTCATTACCACAGTTAATTGAGCTAATCAAGGGCTTGATGATTAATTGATCGGTGGAATCAGGTGAGTCAGTCCTGAGTTAAAACTAAGGCATGCAGTACAGTGGGTCCCCAGGACTGGAGTTGGGAATCACTACTCTTTCATCAATTATTGTACCCCCTATCTTACAGGTTCATAATGTAAGTGTATTTCTTTGGATATCTCAATATTATCTGAACATTAGTTAATGTTATAGCAGAATTTTTTTTTTCCAGTTCACCCACCATAGACCTTTGGCTAAGTAATATGGTCCTGACTACTCACACTTATTTGTCAGGGACATTGTTCTCTCCTCTCAAAGTGTTTATAAAAGCCATCGCTTCTTCGGGCTTGTTAAAAGACTTGGTAATGTTGTTCACAGTAATCCTCAGAGTTGCAGGGCAGTTTAAGCCATAATCCTGTATCCCGATCGACTGGAGCTTCTTCCTGGCCCCATCAAAAGTGAGACATTTTCTCTGAGTTCAGTCAGAGAAGTCCTGGAAGAAGATGATCCTGCTACCCTCAAAATGGACGTTGTTCACCTGTCTGGCTGCCTCCAGGACTCAAGTTCAGTCGTCACAGTGGTGGAACCTCACGATCATAACGCGGGGGTAAGTCTTACGAGATTCGGTTCCTTTCCTCGCTGGCCCCGACACTCGGTGTGCCCTCTCCAGCTTGACTTTCCCAGCCTTGGTGGTCGGCGTGAGAACTTTGGAAATCCATAAGGCCTAGGTGCCTTCTGAGGATTCTGGCAAGCCGACTACTCTGAGATTTTTGCGTCCTCTTGGTCATTAAGATGCTCCTGCAGTGAGGCTGTGGCTTTTTCCAGATATGAAACACGCTTCTCTGTCTCAACGTATGTGTCCTCCACAGCCGAGACTTGCTGTTCAGCCTCGTCAGCACGCTTGGTTGTGTCCTGCAAATCTTTTGAAATGACTCCAGGTTTTGGTAAGGAGGAGTCAAACGTCAGAGATATTCGCTGTAATTGTGGCCATAGCCTCGGTCAATGCTGGGCTTAGTTCAGTCTCTGTGCCGCCATCTTGTGCTTTGTCAGCAGCGGTAACCATGATGTTCTTCTTTTCCTGAGTCTTTTCAGTGGTTTTAGAGGCCATTTTAACAAGAGCTTTGCCCCAGAAGTGCTCTGCAGACATCACATGGATAGGACAGCTCTTCACAGAGTGAACCGGCGTGCTGAACGCATCACCAGGACAGCACTGCCCTGTCTCCAGGACATCTACACCAGACGGTGCAGGTCCAGGGCAAGCAAGATCATTAAGGACATTCACCACCCCAACCACAAACTGTTTCAGTGGCTGCCCTCTGGCAAGTGTCTCCGCTCCATCATGGCCAGGACAGAGAGGCAGAGGAGGAGCTTCCCCCAGGCCACACGGACCATAAACACTTATAAACCCACACAACACACATAACCCACATCCAACACACATCCAACACATATCCAACACACACCCAACACACATCAAACACACATCCAACACACACCCAACACACATCAAACACACATCTAACACACATCTAACACACACCCAACACACATCCAACACACAGCCAACACACACCCAACACACATCTAACACACACCCAACACACATCAAACACACATCTAACACACACCCAACACACATCCAACACACATCTAACACACACCCAACACACATCTAACACACACCCAACACACATCCAACACACACCCAACACACATCAAACACACATCTAACACACACCCAACACACATCAAACACATATCCAACACACACCCAACACACATCAAACACACATCAAACACACACCCAACACACATCAAACACACATCTAACACACATCTAACACACACCCAACACACATCAAACACATATCCAACACACACCCAACACACATCAAACACACATCAAACACACACCCAACACACATCAAACACACATCTAACACACACCCAACACACATCTAACACACATCAAACATACATCTAACACACACACAACACACATCTAACACACACCCAACACACATCTAACACACATCAAACATACATCTAACACACACACAACACACATCTAACACACACCCAACACACATCTAACACACATCTAACACACACCTAACACACATCAAACACACATCTAACACACACCCAACACACATCTAACACATGTCTAACACACATCTAACACACGTCTAACACACATCTAACACACACCCAACACACATCCATCACAAATCAAACACACACCCAACACACAGCAAACACACATCTAACACACACCCAACACACATCTAACACAAATCAAACATACATCTAACACACACACAACACACATCCAACACACACCCAACACACATCTAACACACATCTAACACACGTCTAACACACATCTAACACACGTCTAACACACATCTAACACACACCCAACACACATCCATCACAAATCAAACACACACCCAACACACAGCAAACACACATCTAACACACACCCAACACACATCTAACACAAATCAAACATACATCTAACACACACACAACACACATCTAACACACACCCAACACACATCTAACACACATCAAACATACATCTAACACACACCCAACACACATCAAACACACATCTAACACACACCTAACACACATCTAACACACACCCAACACACATATAACACACATCTAACACACACCCAACACAAAGCAAACACACATCCAACACACACCCAACACACATCTAACACACATCTAACACACACCCAACACACATCTAACACACACCCAACACACATCCAACACACATCAAACACACACCCAACGCACATCAAACACACAACTAACACACATCTAACACACACCCAACACACATCTAACACACACCCAACACACATCCAATACACATCAAACACACACCCAACACACATCCAACACACATCCAACACATATCCAACACACACCCAACACACATCAAACACACATCTAACACACACCCAACACACATCTAACACACATCTAACACACACCCAACACACATCTAACACACACCCAACACACATCCAACACACAGCCAACACACACCCAACACACATCTAACACACACCCAACACACATCAAACACACATCTAACACACACCCAACACACATCCAACACACATCTAACACACACCCAACACACATCTAACACACATCTAACACACACCCAACACACATCCAACACACACCCAACACACATCAAACACACATCTAACACACACCCAACACACATCAAACACACATCTACACACACCCAACACACATATAACACACATCAAACACACACCCAACACACATCAAACACACACCCAACACACATCAAACACACATCTAACACACACCCAACACACATCTAACACACACCCAACACACATCTAACACACACCCAACACACAGCCAACACACACCCAACACACATCAAACACACATCTAACACACACCCAACACACATCAAACACATATCCAACACACACCCAACACACATCAAACACACATCAAACACACACCCAACACACAGCAAACACACATCTAACACACACCCAACACACATCTAACACACATCAAACATACATCTAACACACACACAACACACATCTAACACACACCCAACACACATCTAACACACATCAAACATACATCTAACACACACACAACACACATCTAACACACACCCAACACACATCTAACACACATCTAACACACACCTAACACACATCAAACACACATCTAACACACACCCAACACACATATAACACACATCTAACACACGTCTAACACACATCTAACACACGTCTAACACACATCTAACACACACCCAACACACATCCATCACAAATCAAACACACACCCAACACACAGCAAACACACATCTAACACACACCCAACACACATCTAACACAAATCAAACATACATCTAACACACACACAACACACATCCAACACACACCCAACACACATCTAACACACATCTAACACACGTCTAACACACATCTAACACACGTCTAACACACATCTAACACACACCCAACACACATCCATCACAAATCAAACACACACCCAACACACAGCAAACACACATCTAACACACACCCAACACACATCTAACACAAATCAAACATACATCTAACACACACACAACACACATCTAACACACACCCAACACACATCTAACACACATCAAACATACATCTAACACACACCCAACACACATCAAACACACATCTAACACACACCTAACACACATCTAACACACACCCAACACACATATAACACACATCTAACACACACCCAACACAAAGCAAACACACATCCAACACACACCCAACACACATCTAACACACACCCAACACACATCTAACACACACCCAACACACATCCAACACACATCAAACACACACCCAACGCACATCAAACACACAACTAACACACATCTAACACACATCTAACACACACCCAACACACATCCAATACACATCAAACACACACCCAACACACATCCAACTCATATCCAACACACACCCAACACACATCAAACACACATCTAACACACACCCAACACACATCAAACACACATCTAACACACACCCAACACACATCTAACACACATCTAACACACACCCAACACACATCCAACACACAGCCAACACACACCCAACACACATCTAACACACACCCAACACACATCAAACACACATCTAACACACAGCCAACACACATCCAACACACATCTAACACACACCCAACACACATCTAACACACACCCAACACACATCAAACACACACCCAACACACATCAAACACACATCTAACACACACCCAACACACATCAAACACACATCTACACACACCCAACACACATATAACACACATCAAACACACACCCAACACACATCAAACACACACCCAACACACATCAAACACACATCTAACACACACCCAACACACATCTAACACACACCCAACACACATCTAACACACACCCAACACACATCAAACACACATCTAACACACACCCAACACACATCTAACACACACCCAACACACATCCATCACAAATCAAACACACACCCAACACACATCAAACACATATCTAACACACACCCAACACACATCTAACACACATCTAACACACACCCAACACACATCTAACACACACTCAACACACAGCCAACACACATCCAACACACATCCAACACACATCAAACACACATCTAACACACACCCAACACACATCTAACACACATCCAACACACCCAACACACACCCAACACACACCTAACACACATCCTGAACCTATTTTGCACACTGCATTTTTGCACCTTTTTTGCAGTATACATCTTTTTGCAGCACTTTCAATGTAAACTGTTACACATTTCCAACAGTCTGCCTCGCTGTATATAGCTTATATTACTATGAATTATTTTTATATTGATTCTCTGTTACTTCACCTGTATGTAGCTTTATATTTTTTTTCTTTTCTTTATTTAATTTTATTCTGATATATAGTTTTACGTTTGCACAGTTGTGGGAGTTGTAATTCATTTCACTGCTGTTGTACAATCAAGCATGTGACACATAAATGCCAAACAGCATGCCGTGTATGGCAGCTTTTAAAGTAAGAAACCTCAGAACTGCTGAACCGTTATAACAGCGTAACGTCCTCCATGTAAACGTTTACACACACACACACCGCACACACACACACCCACCATACACACACACACCGCACACACACACACACACACACCATACACACACACACACACACACACACACTCCCACCATACACACACACACCGCACACACACACACACACTCACACACATCCACCATACACACACACACCGCACACACACACACACACCACATGCACACATACGCACACACACACACCGCACACATACGCGCACACACACACACAGATAAAGTCAATTAAGTTTTGTATTGGTTATAAAATTTTGCTGTTAACATATAAGGCTGTTACGTTCCCCAGTCCTGGTGGCCACCTGAATAATAACAGCTTGGCAGGACTGACAACCCCTACTGGTGGCGATTATATTTTATAATATTATATATTATTTTTGTCTGTTTTGTTTTCTTATTCTCTAACCTGTTGATTAGCAGACTTGGGGCACCTGAAACCTGTGGGACGAGCCTATTTGTAGACCCTCCTGGCACCGTTCCCGCGAGACGCGCATGGATGTTCTAGAGGATACCGGTCCATCCCAGCACAATGTGATGGTGTTCCCGCTTCACTTCCTCAACTCGCTTTGTTAATTCTTTGTCTACATGTTTTGGATAATAAATAAACTCTAGATTTAGACCTGTTATCATGTGCGTCTCCCCCTTTATGCTATGAGCTGGTGACCGGCCGTAACAAAGGCTCTTAATGGTCTTGACCCCCTGTACCTAAATGACCCCTTAACAATAGTGCACACCCAGAATGACCAAATCTACTGTTGGTGGCAGGTCCCTCTCCTACATGGCTCCTAAACTATGGAACATTCTCTCAGTTTAAGTCTAGACTAAAGACCTGACTATTCAGCCTAGCACACAGCTAATCATCTCAGCCAAACGGGACGGGGCAGTGAACCGTGGTCGTGGAGTGTTTTTTGGCGACCTGAAATATCGATACTGTTTCCTCTCTATTAACATGCGATCACTAGTTTGTGGATGATGGAATGGAGAGTTGTTGATGTCTCAGGGAGTCCTAACGGCCATGTGTCCCACTGCTTCTCCCCTCTCTAGTGGTTTTTGGTTTAACGTGCATTCATTAGGGTTGCCTGAACACCGGTGCTGCACTCCAATCAAAATCATTCTTAAACATCTCAAAGAATTCCCTGAAACCTGTCGAGCGACTGAACAGAGGAAACACACCAGACCTGTATCATTACTTCACATACAGCCACTCACAACCTACTTATTTTCTGGGTCTGACCTCACAGAAAGTGAAGACGCATTGAAACTGTCTGCTCTCATCTTTGTTTTACCGCATCTGAGATCACCAGCGATGGATATTGCATATTTTTGCAGTGTTGGCACATGAGGAGTGATCAAGAAGTCTCTCGTAATCACCTCTGAAGATATGCCTCACACACACACACACACCCACACACACACAAAACATGTCATAACAGACCAAACATAGGAACACAGTTGAGTGTGAGAGTATATGTCTGGGTCTGATGAAGCCTCACTTTCACTGCCCTTTAGTGGCAAACAGGTTGAAGAGCAGTTAGGTCTTCAATACAGTACAGTATTCCTTTGCTTGTGAGAGAGAGTGTGTGTTTAGCGCTTGTGTGTTTGATTAATAGATTTCTGTGTATGTGGAGAGAGAGAGAGAGAGAGAGAGAGAGACAAAGAGAGAGAGAGAGAGAGAGAGAGAGAGAGAGAGAGAGAGAGAGAGAGAGAGAGAGAGAGAGACAAAGAGAGAGAGCGAGAGAGAGAGAGAAAGACAAAGAGAGAGAGAGAGAGAGAGACAGAGAGAGAGAGAAAGAGAGAGAGAGAGAGAGAGAGAGAGATTACAGCAGCGAGAAAATTAGCTCATGAACATTTACTTTACACACAATTTTTGAAATGAGATAAAGATTCATATTTAATAGATACTGGGACAAGAGACAATCCTCTTCAAGGGTAATGTCCAAATTAGGCTGAACTTAATCAAGTCAAAGCACAGGGGGGATTAGCACATGACAGCCCAGCAACCACCTAGCAACTGCCAACTCATCATCCGTCAGAAAAGGAGAAGGAAGAGAAGGAGGACAGAGGAGCTCGTTGTACATGAGTATCAGAGCACCATGCACACAGTGTAGAACATACACGGATCTTCATTTATGTACATAGTAATTGGATATTTACTTCATAACA
>NC_044500.1:49842057-49849557 GCF_902362185.1 Chanos chanos
TACCCTTAGTAAAATATTACTCCAGTAAAATTATGGCTCTAATGTTATATTATTATTTTTGTAATTAGACAGATTCCCTCTTCTTGCTTAATCTACATTAAGCAAGAAGAGTAAAAGGATTTGAGAACAGGCAAACTTTCCTTTTCAGATTTATTTTAAACTTGACATAGTCACAAGTTAAAACTTGATCATGTTTGTTGACTTAAATGTGTGTGTACGTGTGTAAGTGAAAATTAAGGTACAGATATTGTTCTAGTAAAAAAAACAAAGACAAAACAACAACAACAACAAAAACAAAACCTAAAGGCACTATCAAATTCTAAAATAGTATGAGTCCATGTTAACCCTCTGACAGGGACAGTTCCTCTGTGCTGAGTAACAAGCCATCAAATGTCCAACAGTTTTTTTCCCTGGCACAGGAAAGAAATTCACTACACACTGGGATGACACACAAAAAAGCTCTTTACCATCCCACATTTGAGTGTGTGTATGGGGGTGTGTGTGTGCACAGGTGTGTCTGTGCTGTGCGCAGGTATGTGTCTATGTGTGTGAATGTGTACGGGTGTGTGTGCGCGTGCAGGTGTGTCTGTGTGTAGGTATATGTGTGTGAATGTGTATGGGTGTGTGTTTGTGTGCAGGTGTGTCTGCATGCATGTGTACATGATAAGTGAGTTTTAGGGGATTCTTGGAGCAAATCGAGATTTCTCCACAACACAACTACTATTATGGTATGGAACTCATGATCTCAGCAGAACTGCAGAATCTTTTGTTCAACTTGAGTTGGTTCTTTATATTATTTGTTTTATTTAACCTTTATTTTACCAGACAAGACATTAAGAACAATTTCTTATTTACAATGACAGCTTGGTAAATGCCAAAAGACACATGTAGGGGGCAGGGGAGAAAGAAAAGAGAAAAAAACCCATACGTGTGTGTGTGTATACACATATATATATATATATATATATATACACACACACACACACACACGTATATATATATATATATATATATGTGTGCGTGTGTGTGTGTGTGTGTGTATATATATATATATATAAAAGTAAAAAGTTAAAAAGTAAAAAAACAACAACAACAAAGAAGAGTGACTAATCAAACAAATATAAAACATTTACAGGGTTAGGGTTAGGTATCAGGTATCAGTAATAGTGGCGATAAGTAGGACCGTAAAAGCAGTGTTCTTTCTAACAGGTTCCAGTTCTTAGCAGCAGCAGACCGGAATGACCAAAGGCCAGAGGGTGAGTTGGATTTAGGGGCCTTTACTCTGATGTCGAGGGAAGACCGTGTATTATACTTGGCCACGAATACTGGCGGCAGTAACTGACTTAAGTAAGGGGATGTGTATCCAAGAATTGAGTTTTATAAATAAGCATGAACAGTGGATGTTACGACGAGAATGCAGAGAGGGCCATTTGACCAGAGAGTACAGATGACAGTGGTGTGTTTTGAAGAGGGCATTCGTAGCAAATCGAATAGCAGTGTGATAGATTGTGTCAAGCAGAGTGACAGATTGCGTGAAGCCTTTGAAGTGTTCCTTCGCATGCCAGTCTATAGATTGTATCCCCATAATCAAATAAGGGAAGAACGGTCATTTGAACAATCAAGCGTTTGGCAGCAGATGTAAAGGAGGAACGATTTCTACATAGAAAACCAAGTTTTGCCTTAACCTTTGAGTGCAACATAGTGGCATGGTGCGAAAGGACAATGCACTATCTAGCCAGATTCCTTGGTATTCATAAACCCTAACCTGTTCTAGGATGGTTCCATCTGTGGTAGTAATGGCCAAGGTGGAAGGGGACACAGTGGCCTTCTGACCAAATCACATAACTTTAGTCTTGTCAGCGTTTAATGGTAGACTGAGGTTAGTAAAATCCTGCTGTATTTCAAGAAATCTGTCCTGAAGTGATTTTATCACTGGATCGGGAGATGGATGAGTGGCATACAAGAT
Source organism: Chanos chanos (assembly GCF_902362185.1). NCBI lineage: Eukaryota > Metazoa > Chordata > Actinopteri > Gonorynchiformes > Chanidae > Chanos > Chanos chanos. Next base: position 49,844,024 of record NC_044500.1, read on the forward strand.
TGTATCTTCAGCATATAAATGAATATGCGAGTTATTAACAACACAAGGAATGTCAATAATGAATATGGAAAAGAGAGTTGGACCAAGTATTGAGCCCTGGGGAATGCCTAGGGACACATGGAGGGGTTGAGAGAGATGGAGGTCTAAGTCTATGCTCTACACCCTTAGAGAAGGTGCAGCGTGTAAACTCGTTGGCTTAGATTTTCTAAAAGGTGCATTACTTAAGGCCATTAGGGTACAGACAGCCGCTAAAGGAGGGCCATAGCATTCAGTGTCAGTCTTAGTGAGAAAATCTTGGATAACTTGATGTTAAGAACTAAGAAACCAAATTGTTTAGGAATAAACTCAGCTAAGGTAACAGCACTGAAGATGATCTTTAGCAAAAACTCCCACTCCTCCACCCCGGGACAGTCGATCTTGCTGAAAGAGAATGTAACCAGATAGGTTTAAGTCAGTGTAGGAGACAGACTTATGTAACCATGTTTCGAAAACAAACTAGCCTACTACAATCTCTGGTTTTGAGCTTTCAAGCCATACTCTGAGCTGATCCATTCTGGGCAGAAAACTTCTGGCATTGACATGCAGAAAACCCATGTTATTGGGGGTACAAAAAGCAGCACAACACAAAGCGTTTGAAAAATCAATTCAAACTTTTTGCAATCACACTGATCACCATTTCTCCAGATTAGAACTTTAAAAGAACAGAACCGCCCCATGGATTTCCAAAGTGCATTTGAAACTAACCACTTAACAACTTGATATGAATGTCATGATATAATCATTTGAGTTAGATATCCTTTTAAAATGGTTCCAACAAGCTAAAAATGAGTGGAGTGCCTCTTTAAATACTTCCATTATTAAAAATACCTACCCTGCCCTGTTAGTGGCTAAATGACCTTTTGCAGCTAGGACAATGTAGGCCTTCTACAAACAAACAATCTCATATTGCCACTTGGACAGAGAAGGTAACTTCAGTCTGCAACGACAGATAGTAAAGAAAGCCTGCCAACTGTTTTAGCATCATCCGCTGCATGTTAACATTGAACGCTTACCATTTCACAATATGAGAGCGTTTAGCTGAAAAGCTTTGAACACTACAAACAAAGGTGAAACAGCTAGCGAGCTAATGGAAATGAATAAGACTTCAAGTGGTTACTGGCTGAAGCTGCATTGCTATTATTGTGTTGTGTTGCGGCATAGTGATGCTTCGCTACTCTAGAGTTACCAGCTACTTAGCTTATTAATTAGCCATGCACATGACATAATCATGGTAATGACGGATTTATTTTAACTGCATACACAATGAAAGATTTCACTGCTGCAAGCTAACACTAGATTACCCAGTGGAGAAATGTTAGGATAAAAATGGCTACATTGTAGTTGCACTGTTCTTGTAATAGCTAGCTACATCTAATAGGTGCAACAGGTCAAAGCCAATTCCCCCTAAATGGAAATACTTTAATAAAGTACAGATACTTGAAAGAGGTTTTTAAGTACAGTAACGGATTACATTTACTTTGTTACTTTCAATCACTGTGTGTGTGTGTTTGTGTGTGTACAGTATGTATGTATATGTGCATGCATGTATGTGTGTGTGTGTACAGTATGTATGTATGTGTACGTGTGCGCAAGTGCATGCGTGTGTGTGCATGCGTGTATGTATGTGTGTGTGTATGTACAGTATGTATGTGTGTGTGTGTGTGTATGTGTGCGCACGTGTGTGTGTGGAGGAGGGGTTGCACTGATTGGTCTCTGTACTAAAGAAATTGCCATTGCTCTCTGGAGAATCACATTCACAAAACACAGCCTCTGAGTTTTACCACAGAGAGGCTTAGCTGAACTGAACCAAACCATATTGAATTGAACTGAATTGAACTGGACTGAGGCACCAGGAGTGTTGGTATAGCATATCTCTAAACACATCTCTGCCCTTCCTCTGCCTGCCAGTGAGGAACCTCGGTTCTCATGACTGCTTATTCCACATTACTGGAACACATCACCACTGTTCCCATCAGCCCTGCACAGCTGCCTTTAAAGCACACACACACACACATACACACACCAACACACACGCACACACATACACACACCAACACACGCACACACATACACGCTAGGACACCCTCCTGTGACATTATTGCAGCTGTAAATGTTTTTATGGACACATGGACAGACACCCATACACACACTAAAGGATGTGTTTGTATTTACATAGCTGTATGCAGCACACACATGATCTTACATATTTATTTAGCTGTATGTTTGCTGTTTCTCTCTCCCTCTCCTCTCTCGCCCACACCTCTCTCTTTCTCATTTTTCTCTCTCTCTCACACACACACACATACACACCCAGATATACACATAGAAACGCTCTCTCACACTCTCTCTCTCTGTCTCTCCCAGACCTGTTTTCTCCACCTTTCTCCGTTATTGTGAACATGTGGGGCCCCAGTTTCCGATGGCTTCTCCTCGTCCACATTCTGCTGATGGAAACGGCACTTGGCAGAGGTCCGCCACCGCTCAGCGCACGGAACAACCGGCCTCCAGAAACTTCCAAATTCACAGAAGGAATTACCGCTGTGTCAGAGTCAGGAGATCCTTCATGGGCAGTGCCCAAAGATAACCTGCCCAGCTCTGCCCAACTCAACATCTCCAAAAACCTGCCCAGCTCTGCCCAACTCAACATCTCCAAAAACCTGCCCAGCTCTGCCCAACACATCATCTCCAAAAACCTGCCCAGCTCTGCCCAACTCAACATCTCCAAAAACCTGCCCAGCTCTGCCCAACTCAACATCTCCAAAAACCTGCCCAGCTCTGCCCAACTCAACATCTCCAAAAACCTGCCCAGCTCTGCCCAACTCAACATCTCCAAAAACCTGCCCAGCTCTGCCCAACTCAACATCTCCAAAAACCTGCTCAACTCTGCCCAACTCAACATCTCCAATCTCTTCTCCTCTCTGCAGGGCGAGGTTCGTCTCCACGGTGACGTAGGGTGTGAGGGGATGCTGTCCGGAGCAGGTTTGACTGACCTACAGTCGAGAGGAGCTCTATTCTCTGAAGAACTTCTGGGGTTGGTTCTGGTGCCGGTTTTGGTGTCTGCGGGGTGTGTGTCTGAAGCTCAGACGCTCATATTGAGACTCTACACACTCCTGGGTCAGACAGACACAGAGGATCTGTTACAGGACCTTCTGGAGCTGATTCAGTTAAACAGCAAAAACAGACAAACACATGTCACCCACACGTCCTCATCTCACTCATCCCGTTCCAACAGCTCCTCACAAAACACATCTTCAGCGGATTCCTCGGCCCCCTACACATCCTCTCCCGACCGCTCGACAAGCAGCTCCTATCCACATGTCTCCTCCCTTAACCCCTCTGTATCTAACCCCTCCTCTGCTGTTGTGGAGGTGGCTCCACAGCGCCACCTCCAGGCTCTTCTGTTTAATATCCAGCAGCTGGCACATACTGGGGCGAGGTGGCCCGGGGCAGCTGGCAGGCGGTGCCGTGGTTGGCTGCGAATCAGTGGGGTGGAGCTCCTTGGGGAGGTGGCCCCAGGAGGTGTGGGTTCCTTTAAGGAGGCTCTGCAGGCCTGTAGGAGCCTGGGTCTGAAGTGCGCAGGTGTAGCCCAAAGGGGCGTCTCACCTGGGCACTATCACGTCATTCTAAGGCAGGGCAGTCGCATCATCCCCTCCCTGTCCTCCACGGGCCAATCAGAGAGCTGGGTGCAGCAGTGTGGGGGGGTGCGTGGCCTCCGCTGGCGTCGGGATGGGTGGTCTAGGCGTGATTGTGTGAATAAAGAGGAAGAGCGTGTTTATACCGTTGTCGAGTGGATCCCAGCCATTTCAACGCTCTATAACCTGGGCACAGCGGTCTACTACGCGTCTGTCAACTGCTCAGAAACAGCCAAGGAACGCGCCATCCTCAGCGCCCTCGACCTGGGCACCGATGCCCTTATGGCTGTTACTGGCGGGACGGTGGGCGTGGCAGGGTATGCATTTGGGGCAGGTGTAAAAACAGGTGTGAAAGCAGGCATAAAATACCTGCTGAACACCATGAAACAAGAGGAGGATCTGTTAATGAACCAGAACAGCTGGGAGGAAGGAACTCATATCATGCAATGAGACACATAAGGAACCAAGGAGTTGATGAGTTGATTGGGTAGCCAATAAGGAACCAAGGAGATGATTCATAAGGTCAAAAAATTCTCAGGCTAAGATTAAGTAATTAAAACACATTAGTCTGTTCTCCCTGTCCTGTTCGCTGCGCACGCACACACACACACACACACACACACGGGAAATCCCGATCCGATCGGTATCAAGGCCGATCAAGGCATTTTTTAACTGATTGGTATCGGCTTTACTGAGCCCGAACCTAAACCCGATCCTTTGTTTACGTCAGTTGACACACAGGTGCCGTAAACGGAGAGCATAATTTGTGACAGGACGCGGCTATTTGTCTGCAGTGTGGATATCTTCTAAATTGGGAAACGAAAGCAGTCCAACAGCCACTTGTAATGTTTGCAATGCGAGCATTTCGCCAGGCGGTAGGAGCTACGTTCAATAGGCTACTACCACTTTGATACGGCACCTAAAAAATAAACACTCAGTGGAACACAGTGAGTTGACTCAGGTAACGCAGGCAAAGGCTGCTCTGAAGCAACACACGCTGGAGGATATACTTTTAAAAGGAGACAGAAATTTCCTCGAGACAGCGACAAGGCCGAAAAGATTACCAAGAGGGTAACTGAACTGAATTAATCGCTTTGGATGACCAGCCCATGTGAATGCAGAGGTCGTTAAAATTCGGCAAATTGAGGCGAACGTTCTAGGCGAACGGGTTTTCTTTTAACTTTAAAATTCGAACGTTTTTTTAGGTCAGCATACGACGACATCGTAATCCTCACGGCCACTAATAACAACCAATGTATAATTTCAAAATTGAAACACTTACGCTTTGGCGGCATGTAATGTAGTTAGCCTAAACTAACGACCACAGAGCAATACATTCGCTTAACTAACGCTAGGGATTGATAACGATACCATAACAAAAAGAGGCTTTCAACGTATCAACGTAACTGACAGTTAGACAATTTAACCACGAATTATTGTAAGATTAAATAAAATTGAACACTTACGTATATTTCCTGCTATAACTCCTACAGGCGGCCTTACCCTCTCGACACTACATTTCAGACACTGCTCTACCGGAGCTTTACAAGGTTTACTTTGTTATTTTGTAAAATTAAAAAAAAAAAAAAATAGTAATAATAATAATAAAAAGGAACGGCTTGGCTGCAGGCCGTTCTTTTCTTAATGCATTTGCTTTTCAGTTGTCAAGCATATACTTTGAATTGGTTTTAATAACTTTAATGTACTTGAAAGGTGCGCTGTGCAACTGTATTACCTAGAAAAATACAAGTATCGGATCGGCAGATACTAAATATTAAATGACTCGGAGCGGGATCGGGGGCAAAAAAACTTGATCGGGACATCCCTAACACACACACACACACTCTCACTCACTCATACACA
>NC_044500.1:49854557-49857057 GCF_902362185.1 Chanos chanos
GTTCCTAATTAGCGTGGGGAAATGCCAACCCCCATAACAGGGCATGAGACCGCAGGGCTGTATACACTCACAGACAACTATGGAAGCCCATTTCGGCTACATAAAAAAAAAGCTTGCTTAATTGCAACTTTATTTCTTGTAATTCTGACTTTATTTCTCGTAACTCTGAGTTCTTTTCTAACAAGTAGCTTGAGCCATCGCTTCTGCTCCGGCTTTAATGTTCAATGTAACACGTGTGTGCAGTAGCAGACAGGAGTGAAGGCTACAGTGGCTTTAATGGTTCAGTGTAACACACGTGTGTGCAGTAGCAGACAGGAGTGAAGGCTACAGTGGCTTTAATGGTTCAGTGTAACACGCGTGTACAGTAGAAGACAGGAGTGAAGGCTACAGTGGCTTTAATGGTTCAGTGTAACACACGTGTGTGCAGTAGCAGACAGGAGTGAAGGCTACAGTGGCTTTAATGGTTCAGTGTAACACGTGTGTGCAGTAGCAGGCAGGAGTGAAGGCTACAGTGGCTTTAATGGTTGAGTGTAACACGTGTGTGCAGTAGCAGACAGGAGTGAAGGCTACAGTGGCTTTAATGGTTCAGTGTAACACGCGTGTACAGTAGCAGACAGGAGTGAAGGCTACAGTGGCTTTAATGGTTCAGTGTAACACGCGTGTGTGCAGTAGCAGACAGGAGTGAAGGCTACAGTGGCTTTAATGGTTCAGTGTAACACGCGTGTACAGTAGCAGACAGGAGTGAAGGCTACAGTGGCTTTAATGGTTCAGTGTAACATGCGCGTGTACAGTAGCAGACAGGAGTGAAGGCTACAGTGGCTTTAATGGTTCAGTGTAACGCGCGTGTACAGTAGCAGACAGGAGTGAAGGCTACAGTGGCTTTAATGGTTCAGTGTAACACGTGTGTGCAGTAGCAGACAGGAGTGAAGGCTACAGTGGCTTTAATGGTTCAGTGTAACACACGTGTGCAGTAGCAGACAGGAGTGAAGGCTACAGTGGCTTTAATGGTTCAGTGTAACACACGTGTGTGCAGTAGCAGACAGGAGTGAAGGCTACAGTGGCTTTAATGGTTCAGTGTAACACGCGTGTACAGTAGAAGACAGGAGTGAAGGCTACAGTGGCTTTAATGGTTCAGTGTAACACACGTGTGCAGTAGCAGACAGGAGTGAAGGCTACAGTGGCTTTAATGGTTCAGTGTAACACACGTGTGTGCAGTAGAAGACAGGAGTGAAGGCTACAGTGGCTTTAATGGTTCAGTGTAACGCGTGTACAGTAGCAGACAGGAGTGAAGGCTACAGTGGCTTTAATGGTTCAGTGTAACACACGTGTGTGCAGTAGCAGACAGGAGTGAAGGCTACAGTGGCTTTAATGGTTCAGTGTAACACACGTGTGCAGTAGCAGACAGGAGTGAAGGCTGCAGTGGCTTTAATGGTTCAGTGTAACGCGCGTGTACAGTAGCAGACAGGAGTGAAGGCTACAGTGGCTTTAATGGTTCAGTGTAACGCGTGTACAGTAGCAGACAGGAGTGAAGGCTACAGTGGCTTTAATGGTTCAGTGTAACATGCGCGTGTACAGTAGCAGACAGGAGTGAAGGCTACAGTGGCTTTAATGGTTCAGTGTAACACACGTGTGCAGTAGCAGACAGGAGTGAAGGCTACAGTGGCTTTAATGGTTCACTGTAACGCGCGTGTACAGTAGCAGACAGGAGTGAAGGCTACAGTGGCTTTAATGGTTCAGTGTAACACACGTGTGCAGTAGCAGACAGGAGTGAAGGCTACAGTGGCTGTCTGCTCTGTCCAGGTGTTTTAATATTTATCCATATATAAAATAAAACTGATTGATTCTCACACACCTGGATAACCCATAAGCAGTGTATGTAAAACTACTGCTCACTTATCACAGTCTCCATCAACTGTTACATTCTCATATAGCTCTTTTTGTTCATTGTACAAAAGTAGGAATAAATATATCTGCAAGCAGTGAGTTCTAAATACGACCCGGGTACATAACCAAACAAACAAACAAACCCCCCCAACCCCATAAACTACAGAAAGGCTCAACTGGTAGTCATCATATGTCCACAGCATTATTTGCATCACTACAACAACATACAGTAATTAAGCTCACCACTCTGTTTCTGTTAGTTTCACTTTTTAACAGAAATACGGATAGTGTTCTAACTCACATGGTCGCTGCAGGATCGTGTGTGTTAATGGCCCATTATTAGTGTCCAGGGACATCACTGCCAACACTCTCTCCTTCCTGTTTCCTGTGCGTTATTTCATTATTTCTATGAGTCATTTCATATAACAGCACGTCTCAACAGTACCGTGAAAAAGTCACATAAGGAAAGAATCGTCTGATTTTAGATGGTAAAGTAGGGACATGTCGGCCGGGGAGCTGGAAACAGAGGAACAGATTTGACCTTTAAACCTGTCATCACTTCAGCCTGTTCCCATCTATCCTCACTGATTAACAATAAAACAAATAATTCACAGAA
>NC_044500.1:49862057-49864557 GCF_902362185.1 Chanos chanos
CACTAACCCTCCTAATAGAAGAGCCCTATGGTTTTGTTTTGCTGGGAGAGGAGGTTTACTGGTTTACTCTGAGTTCATTTATCCGGGTTAGTCACTAACCCTCCTAATAGAAGAGCCCTATGGTTTTGTTTTGCTGGGAGAGGAGGTTTACTGGTTTACTCTGAGTTCATTTATCCGGGTTAGTCACTAACCCGGGGTATTTGGAATACCCTCCACTTCAGTACAGTCGAATCGTGTTCTCATTTTATATGGGTTTATTTACAGTCACAAAGGAAACAAAATCAACTGAAATCATCTGTAATCGCAGCGCAATGGGTTCGCAGGGGTATTTTGTGTTTGAATATAAACGATAAAAAAAAGGTTAGCCTTTCCTGCCCCTCTAGGCCACCTGTTACAACAAAACCTTATGGGAGTTGGGCACAGTCCTGTAAATCAGCAACAGCAGTGGAGACAGATGACCCAGAGTCTGACTCTGACAGTGAAACCCGTGTGTAATGTGAACAGCAGTGGAGACAGATGACCCAGAGTCTGACAGTGAAACCCGTGTGTAATGTGAACAGCAGTGGAGACAGATGACCCAGAGTCTGACTCTGACAGTGAAACCCGTGTGTAATGTGAACAGCAGTGGAGACAGATGACCCAGAGTCTGACAGTGAAACCCGTGTGTAATGTGAACAGCAGTGGAGACAGATGACCCAGAGTCTGACAGTGAAACCCGTGTGTAATGTGAACAGCAGTGGAGACAGATGACCCAGAGTCTGACTCTGACAGTGAAACCCGTGTGTAATGTGAACAGCAGTGGAGACAGATGACCCAGAGTCTGACAGTGAAACCCGTGTGTAATGTGAACAGCAGTGGAGACAGATGACCCAGAGTCTGACAGTGAAACCCGTGTGTAATGTGAACAGCAGTGGAGACAGATGACCCAGAGTCTGACAGTGAAACCTGTGTGTAATGTGAACAGCAGTGGAGACAGATGACCCAGAGTCTGACTCTGACAGTGAAACCCGTGTGTAATGTGAACAGCAGTGGAGACAGATGACCCAGAGTCTGACAGTGAAACCCGTGTGTAATGTGAACAGCAGTGGAGACAGATGACCCAGAGTCTGACAGTGAAACCCGTGTGTAATGTGAACAGCAGTAGAGTCCACTAGAGTAGCCCATGAAGTATGACTGGTTGCTGTGACTCACTTATTAGAATAATTTAATGTTTTCACGACTATTGCTGTAGTTTGTAATTTGCAGTGTTGATACTTTAATTCAGTTCTGTTAATGTTGTTGTTTGTAAGGTCACTGGTTTGCATTTACAGTCGTGAAACATGACCTTTTATTTTCCCAAGTGTTTTCAATAGACCCTCTATAGTTTCTAAAGAGGATGTTTAAAAGAAGACCATGAACTGGTTCATTTGAAAGACTGTGATGAAGATTTCAGTTTATCTATAAACTAGTGCATTATACATATACGAAAGCTATTAAGAGCCAAATAAAAGCCTAAATAGTTAGAACTGTCTCTTGCTTTCTCTCATGCATACAAATGGTATTCTCTACACATACAGACGATTGCACACTTCTCTTTGGACCAGCAGGAGTGTGCTTTTTCTTTAGTCATGCTGGCACAAGGTGGTGATTACTGTATGCATTTTAATCTGGGCTCATTTTACAGTAAAACCAGCAACTTTATGCACTAATTACTACTTTTTAAAAGTGCCCCTAAAGTGTTGTAAAGTTTGTGTGTGTGTGTGTGTGTGTGTGTGGTATGTGTTAGGATTGCATGTCCCTGTATCATGGTTGTGATCAGATGGTCAGGCTGATTGTTGGTGGTTGTTACTTCGGCGCTCTTGCAGTTAGTCTTTTAAAGGATTATGAGGAATTTCCTGTGGCGGCTGCAGCTCAGAGATAAGCGTTGTGAAGCCATGCTTGGTTGATGGGAACTTTGGTAGGAATGTGGAGAAGTTCTGTGTCTGTGTTCCAGGGACCACTAAGGTGTGCTTGGTCAGGTGCTGAATGTCTTGGCTGATGCTGATTTTTCTGCACATGGTGCTGGGTGTGAGATTGTTGGGAGCTGCGCTGTGTGTCTCGTGCATGCAGAGCAGCAGAGGAATACTGGTGACTGATTTCCCATTGAGTAAATCCTCCACTCCATGTCCTGCTGATTTTTCTCACACCAGCGTTAAACTCACCAAGCCACAGGATTTAGTGGTTTCTGGGCGTGAGGGGTTGGACTGCGATCGAGGCTCTGATGGAGGTCGTGTATGCACTCACACAGCAGTTTAGGAGAGAGATCGGCCCTCAGCTTATGCCAGGCGTGTGTCAGGGACACTGAGTATGAGGATCTTTTTGACTGTGGCTCAAATACCGTACAGGTACTTACAATACCTTAGTACTTACAATACCTTAGTACTTACAGTACCTCAGTACTTACAGTACCTTAGTACTTATAGTTCCTCAGTATTTACAGTACCTCAGTCCCTGAACTCCACTGGACTGAGAGCTGTTTCCC
>NC_044500.1:49874557-49877057 GCF_902362185.1 Chanos chanos
GTGAGAACAGGTGGATGTGAGAACAGGTGAATGTGAGAACAGGTGAATGTGAGAACAGGTGGATGTGAGAACAGGTGAATTTGAGAACAGGTGAATTTGAGAACAGGTGAACGTGAGAATGTGAGAACAGGTGAATGTGAGAGCAGGTGAATGTGAGAACAGGTGGATGTGAGAACAGGTGAATGTGAGAACAGGTGAATGTGAGAATGTGAGAACAGGTGAACGTGAGAACAGGTGAACGTGAGAACAGGTGAATGTGAGAACAGGTGAATATGAGAACAGGTTTATGTGAGAACAGGTGAATGTGAGAACAGGTGAATGTGAGAACAGGTGGATGTGAGAACAGGTGAATTTGAGAACAGGTGAACGTGAGAACAGGTGAACGTGAGAACAGGTGAATGTGAGAATGTGAGAACAGGTGAATGTGAGAGCAGGTGAATGTGAGAGCAGGTGAATGTGAGAACAGGTGGATGTGAGAACAGGTGAATGTGAGAACAGGTGAATGTGAGAATGTGAGAACAGGTGAACGTGAGAACAGGTGAACGTGAGAACAGGTGAATGTGAGAACAGGTGAATATGAGAACAGGTTTATGTGAGAACAGGTGAATGTGAGTTAGTATGTTGGTGTGTTGGTGTTGTAGTGTGTTGGTGTATTGGTGTGTTAGTGTATTGCAGTGTTGGTGTGTTGGTGTATGTTAGTGTGTTGGTGTGTTAGTGTGTTGGTGTATGTTAGTGTGTTGGTGTGTGTTGGTGTGTTAGTGTGTTTGTGTATGTTAATGTGTTGGTGTGTTAGTTTGTTGGTGTGTTAGTTTGTTGGTGTGTTAGTTTGTTGGTGTGTTAGTTTGTTGGTGTGTTAGTGTGTTTGTGTATGTTAGTGTGTTGGTGTATGTTAATGTGTTGGTGTGTTAGTTTGTTGGTGTGTTAGTTTGTTGGTGTGTTAGTTTGTTGGTGTGTTAGTGTGTTTGTGTATGTTAGTGTGTGTTGGTGTGTGTTAGTGTGTTGGTGTGTGTTAGTGTGTGTTAGTGTGTGTTGATGTGTTGGTGTGTTAGTGTGTTGGTGTGTTAGTGTGTTGGTGTGTGTTGGTGTGTTAGTGTGTTGGTGTGTTAGTGTGTGTTGGTGTGTGTTAGTGTGTGTTGGTGATTTGAAATGCTGATCGTATGATGCTTCAGTTTGACACCAGTGGCTATTGGGTTTAAAAATCCTCAAAAACATCAGTTAACAAAAAAAAATATTACACACTCTGCACACCAAAATACACACTACACATTCTACGAACAAAAACAAGTTCAAATCCACTCACTCCATTTATAAATTATGTATTGTGAATGTTTGTGTGTGTGTGTGTGTGTGTGTGTGTAGTAGGGTGTGAGTGTATAATGTGTTCTCATTCAGCACTCTGTCTGCATTAATACTCACTCCATTTATAAATGATTATAAATTATGTATTGTGTACGTTTGTATGTGTATGTGTGTATGATGTGTTCTCATTCAGCACTCTGTCTGCATTAATACTCACTCCATTTATAAATGATTATAAATTATGTATTGTGTACGTTTGTATGCGTATGTGTGTGTATGTGTGTGTGTGTATGATGTGTTCTCATTCAGCGCTCTGTCTGCATTAATACGTTGTATATGCATTTTGATGATCTTTGTTATTAAATCTGTATTTTGGTTTTGTGTGTCTCCCCTCCTAGAGGATAGCCCTTACATTAAATACATCAGAACCAAGCTCATGTTCGTCTCGCAAGGGTGAGTACATTTCTGATCTGAGTGTGTGTGTGTGTGCGGCTGTGTGTGCGTGGTGTGAGTACATTTTGGGCTGATCTGAGTGTGTGTGTGTGGCTGTGTGAATACATTTTGGCCTGATCTGAGTGTGTGTGTGTGGCTGTGTGAATACATTTTGGCCTGATCTGAGTGTGTGTGTGTGGCTGTGTGAATACATTTTGGCTCTCTGGTTGGCTGAGGAATGTGGACACCTGGTCCACAGGTATAACGTGGACGCCTGGTCCACAGGTATAACGTGGGGATGACAGGAACTCCTATGGCTTTGAATATTATTACATGTGTGAAATGGGAGCTCCGGTTTCCTTCCAAAGACATGCAGGTTAGGTGAATTGGAGACACTAAATTGTCCCTAGGTATGAATGTGTGTGTGAGTGTGTTTGTCTATGTGTCTGCCCTGCGATGGACTGGTGACCTGTCCAGGGTGTTTCCTCACCTTTTGCCCTATGAGTGCTGGGATAGGCTCCAGTACCCCCCGCGACCCTAATCAGGATAAGCGGCTTAGATAGTGAGTGAGTGAGTGAGTGAGTGAGTGAAAAGACCAGTAAAACTTTGTACATATCTTCAATATTCATAGCTTTTGAATATTCAAGCATTTTGTTTCCAGTTACTTTTAAAAGGCAAATGTGTTAACTGAATGCCACAGTTAAGTCGCAAAGCAGAGAAAGACTCATGCAAGACTTTCTTAGTTAGAACAAAGTTTGATATCGGAGTC
>NC_044500.1:49882057-49887057 GCF_902362185.1 Chanos chanos
CTCTCTTTCTCCCTCTCTCTCTGTCAGGACCTCCGGGGTGTGAGGCTATTGATGACGTGATGGTTTGGGGCTCTGAGAATTCACCCATGTTCTCAAGTCCTGTCAGTGATGCCTTCCTGGAGGCTCATCCTGCTTTATCTCCCACCAGCACTTTTCCCAGCAGCGTTCCAGAGGATTTTCCCAACAGCGTTCCAGAGGATTTTTCCAGGGATATTACAGAAGTTTTGCTGAACGACATGCGAGATGATTTTGCCACTGATCATTCAAGCTTACAGGATTTCTTGAGTGACCCTAACCTTTTTTCTGACATCCAAGGCTTACAGGACATGGGCTTACCAGCTGCAATGCCCCTGTCCCCCTGAACACTTCAACCATATGCCCTGACATCCTGACCCACTGACCCCTGGTGATGTGTCAGACATCTAGCTCAAACCTGCCACGACCTTCCCTTGACCCCTAATCTGACATGGTGGGCGGTGAAATCTATCCTCTGAACTTTGATCTCTGACACAGTTCTGAGACTCGTCTGAACCTTTAAACCTCTTTCATCTCATTTTTGTCTCACCCATCTCTCCATTCATTCATCCTCTCGTCAGTTCCTCTGTCGTGTCCGCGACACCAACACACGGAGTGCTTTCACACCCAGCCCCTTTCAGCCAGCATGTCAGTGGGTATCAGAAACAAACCACAGACCACAGAAACAAACTGAACCAGCACCATCTTGGAGGTCTGAATACGGCTTCTTTAGAGTCCAGTTGGGAGCACAAAGTGTTCCCACAACACACTGTCATGATGTGTGTGGTCTAGCAGGACCGGCCATGCACACCTCAATGAGTATGTACAGAGCTTTCTCTTCTCTGGTAACGTTAAAGCCTGAATGACCTTTCTACAGTGCTGTGCCAAAAGATCCTGTGGAAAAATATGCAAACACTCAATAAACTGGAAGTCAACAGCCAGCTGGACTGAAGCACCGGTGTGCTTTGCACAATCACAGTACTGATTTAGACTCTGTCTTATGTTGAGCAGCAGTATTGCAGACAGTTCACAATTCAGAACAGTCAGAGTTCCAAAAGCGTGTGAATGGAAAGTGGAGCAGTGTGAACACAAAGAGAACTTGGTTCTTTTTCTTTTGGTTCGTTTAAAGAGGATCGAGTTTGGTTCATGAAAAGAGAATGGAGTTTGGTTCGTTTAAAGTGGAGTGTATTGGTTAAATCTGTTCCTTACCAGTCAGTTTTCAGTTTTACATCCGTGAGTTAACACTGACCCATCAGCGTTCAGTTTACATCTGTCATACCACCCTGACCAGTCACGTGTCAATACGTGTCACTCTCAGTTCGACGGTCACATGATCGCAGGCGCGTAGAGACGCTGTGCCCAGAACATAAAATTTACACAATGCTAAACGACCACACGGCAGGGCTCTTTCAGCTAAACAACCGCACGACAGGGCTCTTTTAGCTAAACGACCACACGACAGGGCTCTTTCAGCTAAACAACCGCACGACAGGGCTCTTTTAGCTTTTAAGGATTGAAGATCAGATGGCTTTTATTGCACTTTAAACGCAATTCTTTATTTATTATTGTCATATGTAGGTTGACCCTGTGTCAACCTACATATGACAAATAAACTCTTAAACTAAACTATTTGGAATCCTTTTGATTTTTCAACTGAAGGAAAAAAACTAACCGGATTGGAAAAGTCCTCTCTTCCTCTTTTCTTCTTTCCCTCTTTCCCTCGGTGTCTGGGGAGGGAGAGGTGAGGCAGCCCCCCCCCTCTCAGGCTTATGGGATCTTATGGGAGTGGTTGTGGGTCCATTATACTTGTTGTCGGTAAGACTGATAAGTGGGGATTTTTTGATCTGTTTTAGTCCTGTAGCTTGGCAGATGCAAATGTTAATGTTTTAAACACGCTCGTCCATTATAGAATATTTGTCCTTAGAGAGGATTGAGTTGGACTGTCGCTCTGTACAATGTAGATCTGTCTATGTAGCTGATACCACAATGTAACAAGACAGCTGTATCCAAACTTTATCCTTATGACCATCATTGAGTGAGAACTGAGAAATGAAAAGACCAGGCAAGTTTATTCATATAGCACATCTCAGACACAAAGACAATTCACTGGGCTTTCCATCAATACAAGCAGAAGAAAAAATAAGACAAAACACTTTACAAAAGGGGGAAATACAATAAAAGATAAAAATATGAAAAACAATTTTAATAAAATATAATTAAAAGTACAAAGTATGTAAATGTAAATGAAAATGAAAATTTACATGATAGATTGATTGTGAAAGTGTATGTCCAGATCTGAATCTTTCCATGCACACACACACACACACACACACACACACACACACGTGTGTGTGTGTGAAACTCTCTGTCTCAGATCCTGTTTTGTACTGTTGTGTTTCTGTTTGATCTGCCATGTAATGAGAGTGTTAGAGCACTAACCCTAGTGCTACAATAAAAGCCATTTACACACCAGCCACAATGTGTCTCAGAGTTACACACCAGCCATAATGTCTTAGAGTTACACACCAGCCATAATGTCTCTCAGATTTACACACCAGCCACGATGTGTCTCAGAGTTACACACCAGCCACGATGTGTCTCAGAGTTACACACCAGCCATAATGTCTCTCAGAGTTACACACCAGCCACGATGTGTCTCAGAGTTACACACCAGCCATAATGTCTCAGATTTACACACCAGCCATAATGTCTCTCAGAGTTACACACCAGCCATAATGTCTTAGAGTTACACACCAGCCACAATGTCTCTCAGATTTACACACCAGCCACGATGTGTCTCAGAGTTACACACCAGCCATAATGTCTCAGAGTTACACACCAGCCATAATGTCTCTCAGAGTTACACACCAGCCATAATGTCTCTCAGATTTACACACCAGCCATAATGTCTCTCAGAGTTACACACCAGCCACGATGTGTCTCAGAGTTACACACCAGCCATAATGTCTCAGAGTTACACACCAGCCATAATGTCTCAGAGTTACACACCAGCCATAATGTCTTAGAGTTACACACCAGCCATAATGTCTCTCAGATTTACACACCAGCCATAATGTCTCTCAGATTTACACACCAGCCACGATATCTCAGAGTTACACACCAGCCATAATGTCTCTCAGAGTTACACACCAGCCATAATGTCTCTCAGAGTTACACACCAGCCACGATGTGTCTCAGAGTTACACACCAGCCACGATGTGTCTCAGAGTTACACACCAGCCATAATGTCTTAGAGTTACACACCAGCCATAATGTCTCTCAGATTTACACACCAGCCACGATGTGTCTCAGAGTTACACACCAGCCATAATGTCTCAGAGTTACACACCAGCCATAATGTCTCAGAGTTACACACCAGCCATAATGTCTCAGAGTTACACACCAGCCATAATGTCTCTCAGAGTTACACACCAGCCACGATGTCTCAGAGTTACACACCAGTCATAATGTCTCTCAGAGTTACACACCAGCCATAATGTCTCAGAGTTACACACCAGCCATAATGTCTCAGAGTTACACACCAGCCATAATGTCTCTCAGAGTTACACACCAGCCACGATGTCTCAGAGTTACACACCAGTCATAATGTCTCTCAGAGTTACACACCAGCCACGATGTCTCAGAGTTACACACCAGCCATAATGTCTCTCAGAGTTACACCAGCCATAATGTCTCTCAGATTTACACACCAGCCATAATGTCTCTCAGATTTCTGATTTGTCCTCTAACACTGAGACCAGGTTCTCAATTCAGCTATGCAGTTCAAATTCTCTCTGCACCATGATTTAAACTGTCTGTAGTCACTAGTGCTAAGAAATGGATTAAGTAAAATATTGGTTATTTAATTAAAAACACAAACACACACACAAGCCCACACACACACACACACACACACACAGTTATGCTTCAGAGTTTGTGACCTCATAAAGTATTTACACTCTCCACTTGTTAAACTGGTGTTGAACTGAACTTCACTAAAAAAAACGTCATTGTTTGTCAGCAGTACTGTAGAGGTAAAAACAGGTGAAGTTTTGTTTCTTTGTTTCCTGTGTTCCATGAAACTTTCCCCACTCCTATCCACTTCATTGGAAGACGGTGCATTTGTCTGACGCGTGTTATAATGTTATATGTTATAATGAAATTAAAGATGCGTTATTGTCGTTCCTCTGTTGAGTTTATTTGGAAAATAGAATGAACATAAAACTGTGAAAATAAACTTAAAGTCCAGTCAGAAGTTTCACTGATTCCATTAGGATTTTGCCAACACGGTCAAAGACCGTTTCCGCTCACGTCTTCCGCCTGGCCCGCGTCACCGCACCATCTTAAATCCATTTTATTCCCGCTCCTGTAGTGGGAACGACTAATGAAATAATAAGTGTACACTAAACAATAAACAATAAAAGCAAGATAAAACTCCATTACAATTTCAACTTAAATGTAGAACAGAATAAATAAATATCATAATATTAATAGGGGCTATTTTTCATAAATCAAGATACAGTAATGGCTCCTACAAGTACTGTAACCTGCTCTGTGTGAAACTATTGTGTTTGTCAGTACTGTAACCTGCTCTGTATGAAACTATTGTATTTGTCAGTACTGTAACCTGCTCTGTGTGAAACTATTGTGTTTGTCAGTACTGTAACCTGCTCTGTGTGAAACTATTGTGTTTGTCAGTACTGTAACCTGCTCTGTGTGAAACTACTGTGTTTGTCAGAACTGTAACCTGCTCTGTAAGAAACTACTGTGTTTGTCAGTACTGTAACCTGCTCTGTATGAAACTATTGTATTTGTCAGTACTGTAACCTGCTCTGTGTGAAACTATTGTATTTGTCAGTACTGTAACCTGCTCTGTGTGAAACTACTGTGTTTGTCAGTACTGTAACCTGCTCTGTATGAAACTATTGTATTTGTCAGTACTGTAACCTGCTCTGTATGAAACTATTGTGTTTGTCAATACTGTA
>NC_044500.1:49889557-49892057 GCF_902362185.1 Chanos chanos
GTGCGTGTGTGTGTGTGTGTGTATGGCTCAGTGCAGTAAAGTCCAGTGTGTGGCTCTGTTTTGTTTAGTGCCACATGATCCAATACAGTCTACTGTTTCAACACAGAAGGGCTTAATGAGGTTTAGCTGTGATCCATGGGATAAACTGAGGTTTACTGTGGTTTATTGTGGACCATTGTGGTCTAGCATAATATGTTGTGCATAAAGTGGCCCAGTGTGGTTCATTATGGTTCAGAGTGGTGCAGTGAAGCTTAAACTGGGACAGGGTTTTCTGGTTTTGACATACATTGCTGAGCCCAGTCCAGATTGATTCAGCTGAGCCTGTGGAAGCGTGTGAGAGGAGTGAGAGCCTTGCTGAGGAGTTGGCGGTAGGCCTGGTTAAACTGGCGGTTCATGGCGGCGTAGAGTAAGGGGTTGATGCAGCTGTTTAGCCAGGTGAGGTTGGCACAGAACATGTGCAGGACCTGCGGAGCTTTGTTCTGTTTGTCTGCTATGTTCAGGAGCAGGAAAGGGGCAAAACAGCACACGAAACACACAAACACTGTGAAGCACATGCGTGTCACACGCTTAAATTCGCTGTCTTCTCCAGAGGAACCAGAGGAAGTCGGGACCGGGGCCTGTGTGGGAACTGGGGCCTGTGTGGGAACCGGGGCCTGTGTCGGAACCGGGGCCTGTGTCAGGACCGGGGCCTGTGTCAGGACCGGGACTGCAGGTTTGTGTCGATCCTGGTTAACTGCAGTTGGAGGAATCTGGTATGAGCCTTGCGTGTTTGCTGGAATCTCTTCCTTCCGGGGATCCTTTTCTTCCGTTTCCACGCCGATCTCACTGCTGTGGGTGGCAGTGGTTGTTGCTCCACCGCCCATCCCACTGTCCGTTGACCCCTCAGGCTCTGGCCTCTTGCGTCTTGATGAGCGGCGCGACGGCCTATAGCGGAGCAGGGCTTTGGCCGCCGCGCTCACACGCTGGTAGATGAGGAGATAGAAGAACCCCACGCAGCCCAGGCCCAAGAAGAAGTACAGAAACAGCAGCACTGTGGTGTAAGGGCGCCCCCTGGTGCGATGGAAGCTGCAGGTGCAGACCTGCTGGGCAAACACATAAACGGGCCAAAGAGGTCCGAAACTGGCCAGGCCGAGAGCCCAGGTGGACGCCAGCACCAGCGCCAGGCCCGTGGTGGAGAAGAGCACGCGGAAGGCCCGGGTGTTACGGTGGGCGATCAGCAGGTATCGGCTGATGGCGATGAGACACAGAGTGAGGATGGACACGCTGTTGGAGAGGAAGAGGAGCAGGCCGAAAATTCGGCACCATGTGTCCCCGCCCCTCCAGCGCAAGTGCAGGTAGGAATCAACGCTGATTGGTTGAAGCAGGGTGCAGTAGAGTAGGTCAGCCAATGCCAGGTTGACGATGAGAACGTTGAAGCGTGTGCGTAGATGAGAGTCAGTGGCGAAGGCCAGCACGGTCAAAACATTTCCCAGTGTTCCCACCAACGTCACGGCGGATCCCCACACCACGCCTAAGTACCGGTACCCCTCCACCGACGGGTCGGCACAGGAGAACGAGGCATTGATATGGACATCAGTGTCATTCGAAGACATTCTGTGGAAAAACAAACTCTTTAGTTATAGATTATTGCGAGTGGGATGAAAAAATTGTAGGCTGTACGAGGTAGGGCCTTTGTCAGCTTCTGTTCAAACTCCTGAGCTGAGAACTTATTTCTGTGGACATAACACCATCAGTTCACAAAACTAAAAAAAAACAACAACTATTATTTCAACATGTAACTGTAGATGGAAATGGTGTGAGAGGCACTGGCTCGTTGGAACAGATGTTGCTTGTGTCAGGAAGCTAGAACAGAGAGAAGTGACCCAGTTCATCTCTTTAGAGAGGTCTTCTTCAGAGTCAAACTCATTCAGTAGGCAGTTCAGCATTTACACCAGTGACTGTCAGGTTCAGACCTGAACAGCATATTTTAGTGAATGTGCAACACCCAACACTGCCACATACGGCTGACGAAACCAAGGGCTTGGAAAGGCACTCGGCTCAGGTTAAACACTGGCATGTTCAGTAATTCATACTGATTTAGCAGTTTTACTGTGTAAATGCTTGAATATGATATTTTGTGGATTAATATGTCCCATATTAATAATTGATTTGGTAATTTTGAAAAGATTTAATATTTGGAGACAGACAGCGATGCATTGGAGGTAATTTTTCACCTTTCTGTAGGTAGCTGTCATGCTGACGGGATGTGGGTGGTGAATGGTGAGTTAGGGTTAGGGTTAACACTCTGGTTTCTCTCACACTAATGCCAGTAAACACAGCTCCCCCCACCCCCTACACACACACACACACACACACACACACACACACACACACACACAGACACACACACACACAGACACACACGCACCCCACGCTATCTAAATAAAGCATCCAGAGACCCCCTGTTTTTCCAGTTATAGAAAACATTACATATGTCAGGGAACACAGCTCTACAGTATCT
>NC_044500.1:49897057-49907057 GCF_902362185.1 Chanos chanos
TATGTAAACTATTACACAGTACACTGCATGAAACACACACTCTGGATTCCCACCGTCTGACCACACTGTTTTCATCAGCCAAAGATGGTGCAACAGAAAACATTCTAATTTCACTGCTTTCAACAAAGGCACATCATCATCAAGAACAAAAAATGTATAATCTGCCTTGTATATTTTTACAAAAAAGAAAAACTACAATTTCTTTTCTCAAACAATTGCTTAGGACTTTAACAGTTGAACCTCTTACTGTCAGCACTTCCTCATGAACTTTGCCTTTTGTCTCCCCCTGTCTGCCAGTGTTGACACTGTGTTGTAGCTTTGTTTATTTTCGTCATGTGCTCCTGACTCCACCCCTCAGTCAATACCCCTTACCTTACACACCTGTTCCATGTTCCCTGATTGCGCTCTGCCTGTTTTAAGCGTTGCCACTTTTTCTCTCGTGTCTGTCAGCTCGTCTCACCGTTTCTGGGCTGAAGTGTTTTGTAATAAACCACCGTTTACAGAGACATTTGTCTGGATCTGCGGTTTAGTCCCTGCCTGTGTCCTGACACTTACATAAACATTATATTAAAAACACGGTCAACACACCTCTACCACCCCTAACTGTACTGGCTAGCAAGCATAACAATATAAAGCTTAGCTGCCACTAAATCGAAGTTTGTAAGGAATATTGATAACAAAACACAGAGAAACATTGCCTTGGATTATGTTTACAGGTAACTACAAACAGTAAAACAACATGGTTTAGCAAAATTGATCCGCTAGACAGAAAAGTTGGCTACATGCATGAGCACCATCGAATGCACTAATGATTAAACTTCAGTCCCCTTCAGAAAGGTCGCTGTTCTGTTGAGTGCTGTGAACATCACAGTTATGTTTAAGTAAATGCAACTTAATGGAAATCAGTGGAGGATTAAGTCAGGGGGTGCCGTCCTGTTTTGATTTTTGACTGCTGTGTTGCGTAAAGCCCTTTGAGACTGTAAACAGTGATATTGGGCTCTAAATAAACTTGAAACTTGAAACAACAATATAATTATGTTGAATTTATGCAGCTTCGTTTGTTCAGAAATTTTTTTTTAAATCATGTAAGATAAACAAATGAAATTCACTCTTGGTAACACAGTAATAATGTAGAGTAGGAAATATAGGGGTTTTTTGTTCAAATCATGTTTTTTTGTTGTTGTTGTTGAAGTTACTGACCTCCTGCATAATTTTTTATCAGTGTGGCGCAAACAGCACAAAGGGAGATATGCTTCGGTAAACTAACTGGCTCCATAACTATGATAACTATGATAACTTGGATTAACCTTCATCAGGTTGACAGTAAACAAATGCACTACAAAGAGGCAAACATACATTCTAGAGGTGTACAGAGACATCAGTATCTGTATCTGTATCTGTTCAACCAACGAACTTATTTGTCTCTGTCTCTGTATTTGGTTAGTAGACCATAACTGGGCGTGGTTTATACCGAAAGTTGCGTTAAATTGGGCAAATGTAGTATTTTCTAACCTAATATTCATTGCCAATGCAATTTTTGTGCCTTCAAAGCATCAAATTGATTTAATCAAATTGATTGGCATATAATTAATTATGAAGAATATTTTCTCATCCTCATATTGTACCTTTAATCTCTCTCTTTATTTTTATTTTTAACGAAATTTAAGTTTTATGAACTGTCTGATCAAAGTCCTATGTTGCAAACAGAATGGGCATTTTTATCTTGTGGCCATCTGTAACGAGCTCGTCTCCTCCCCCGCCGGCTTCAGCCATTCGGCCATCAGCGTCGCCGGTTTTCTAATCACCGGCCTATTCACTCATCACCTGCACCTGTCGTCACTTACATGCACACAGTCACTCTCCCTTACTTAAACCCCTCTGTTTCCTTTGCTCACCGTGAAGTCTACACTAGTCAATGTGTTTGCTAAGCGTTAGTACTTACCTGAGCGTTCTTCATTCAGTTCTGTAAATCCTTTGCTTATTCTAGTACTTTGTTCGTTTGTTACTTTCTTGTATCTTTCATACTCTTTTGGATATTAAACCTGCAACTCTGCACTTGCGTCCTCCCATTGGTGATTCGTTACAGAAGACTTCACCCGCACATGGACGCAGCGGAGATTCCTCTCCCCATGGACGAGAGTCCAGACCCCCGCGGAGCATCCTCGCCGAGGCCACCCCTCAGCCAGGTGGTAGCGGACCAACAGCGCGAGCTCGTACATCTTCGCACTACCCTGGGTGAGGTAATGCGCCACCTGGAGCGACTTACTGTCACGCCGCCTCCTCCTCCTCCTGCCCCAGTACGCCCTCCAGCGCCCACGGTTGAACCTCTCCGTCTCCAGGATTCACCTGTGAAACTCCCTCTCCATTACGATGGCACACCTTCAGGTTGTCGTGGCTTCATAACCCAATGTCAATTATATTTCGCTCAACACCCTTCTTTTCCAGATGAGACGAAAATTTCGACAATCATCAATCTGTTGACGGGAAGAGCCCTGCAGTGGGCTACCGCTGTTTGGGAGCGAAGGGGAGAAGAGATGGCGACCTATGCGCGCTTCGAGGGTCTCTTCTGTGCTGTGTTTGACCACCCTGCAGAGGGCAGGGAGGTTGGAGAGCGGCTGCTCCAACTCACCCAGGGTACCGACTCAGCAGCTGACTACTCCCTGTCCTTCCGCATCGCTGCCGCCGCCAGTGGGTGGAACGAGTCAGCCCTGTGTTCTATCTACCGCCGTGGACTAAGAGAAGACCTACAAATGGAGTTAGCCTGCCGCGATGAAAACCTGGGTCTGGACTCTCTCATGGCTCTCTCCATCCGTTTGGATCGCCTGCTGCAGGAGCGCCGTCGCACTTCCGGAGTCACCAGACTGCCCATCCCTTCCCGTCCACACTCCGAGCCCGAACCCATGGAAGTAGGCAGCACCCATCTTACCGTCCGAGAACGTCGTCGCCGGATCGAGCAGGGTCTGTGTCTCTACTGCGGAGAGGGAAGTCATCTGGTTCCCAGCTGCCCAATTAGGCCGGTCCGTCCACGTGAGAGTGGGAGAGGAGCGCTCCCCAGGAGCACAGCCCCACGCCATGAGGTAAGCGCTTCCTCCTTCCTCATGTCTGCCCAGCCTTTCCTACTTCCCGTGACGGTGCGCTGCGGTGATTCTTCCCTCTCTCTTACAGCCCTGCTAGATTCGGGGGCGGCAGGAAATTTCATCAGCCGTTCCCTGGCCCGGACTCTCCACATACCACTGCACTGTCTGTCCACCTCCGTGTCCATCCATGCTCTCGACGGCCTCCCCGTGGGAAGTGGTTTGGTCACCCACATCACCACCTCAGTTCAACTCACCGTGGGGGTGTTCCATCGAGAGGACATCCAGCTTCTCGTTCTCCCATCATCAACTTACCCCCTCATCCTCGGTCTTCCCTGGCTCCAGCGTCACAACCCCAGCATCTCATGGTCTGATAAAGAGATCACCTCCTGGTCACCGTCCTGTCGTCAACATTGCCTCCGTCTATTCTGTGCCGCCACATCCATTGAAAGCCCTCCCACTTCAATCGCTCCTGAGGTTCCCAGGCAATACCGTGACTTACAAGAAGTCTTCAGTAAACACCAAGCCACTCGTCTCCCTCCTCATCGTCCCTGGGACTGTGCCATCGACCTCCTGCCCGGTACTTCACCTCCTCGTGGGCGCGTATACCCCCTCTCATTGATCGAAACCCGCGCTATGGAGGACTACATCGAAGAGGCTCTCCAACAAGGCTTCATTCGCCCATCCACTTCCCCAGCCTCGGCGGGTTTCTTCTTCGTCGGAAAGAAGGATGGGGGTTTACGTCCCTGTATCGACTACCGAGGGCTGAACTCCATCACGGTGAAGTACCGGTACCCACTCCCTCTAGTCCCATCGGCCATAGAACAACTCCGGGGGTCCCGATTCTTCACCAAATTGGATCTCCGGAGCGCCTATAACCTAATCCGTATCCGGGAGGGTGACGAGTGGAAAACGGCCTTCAGCACAACTGCAGGTCATTATGAGTATTTGGTCATGCCTTTCGGTTTGGTTAACGCACCCTCTGTCTTCCAGGCCCTGGTGAACGATGTGCTGAGAGACTTTTTGGGAAGATTTGTTATCGCCTATATCGACGACATCCTCATCCACTCCGCCACGCTCTCAGAACACATCACACACGTTCGCCAGGTCCTGTCACGCCTCCTAGAACACCAACTCTACGTGAAGGCAGAGAAGTGCGTATTCCACCGAACCACCGTCTCCTTCCTGGGATACGTGATCGGCCCTGAGGGAGTGAGGATGGAGGAGAAGAAGATCTTGGCAGTCACCACATGGCCAGAGCCCAGCACCGTCAAGGAACTCCAACGCTTCCTGGGATTTGCCAACTTCTACCGTCGGTTCATTCGCGGATTTAGCTCTGTGGCTGCCCCCCTCTCAGCCCTCCTTAAGGGACAGCCTAGAAAACTGTGCTGGAGTGACGCTGCCAGAGCTGCTTTCCGCCTGTTAAAGGAGCGTTTCACCTCTGCTCCCATTCTAAAAATGCCTGACCCGAAAAAATCGTTCACCGTGGAGGTGGACGCTTCCGACACAGGTGTGGGGGCGGTTCTGTCGCAGCGTCATGGTGAGCCCTCTAAACTTTACCCGTGTGCCTTTTTTTCTAGAAAGTTGTCCCCAGCTGAGAGGAACTACGACGTGGGCAACCGAGAGCTGCTGGCGGTGAAGTTGGCACTTGAGGAGTGGAGACACTGGCTAGAGGGATCTCAGGAGCCATTCATCGTGCTGACCGACCACCGCAACCTGGAGTATATCAGAGCAGCAAAACGACTCAATCCACGTCAAGCCAGGTGGGCCCTCTTTTTCTCCAGATTCAATTTCTCGATCTCCTTCCGCCCAGGATCTAAGAACGGAAAAGCCGACGCGTTGTCACGCATCCACGGGTCGAGTGGGAGTCCTGCTGCCGATAAGACAATCATCGCCTCATCGCTGATCGTAGCGCCCATCCAATGGAACTTGGAGGAGGACATCCGGAGGGAACTCGCCAGAGAACCCGCACCATCTGACCGGCCCGTGGACAAAACATACATCCCTTCGGCTCTCCGTGATCGGATCATCACCTGGGCGCACACATCCCCTTCCTCTGGTCATCCCGGCATTACACGCACCACCCAACTCCTAACAGCTAAATACTGGTGGCCCACCTTGGCCTCTGACGTGCAAAGATTTGTCAAATCCTGCTCCATCTGCGCCACTACCAAGTCCCCGAGGGAGGTCCCCGCCGGTAAACTATTGCCCCTACCCATACCGCAGAGACCATGGTCGCACATTGCGGTGGACTTTATTACGGACCTCCCTCGGTCAGACGGTAACACCACGGTCTTGGTAGTGGTAGATCGTTTTTCCAAAGCATGTCGTCTAATCCCATTCACGTCTCTTCCCTCTGCTCTCCAGGTTGCGGATGCCCTCTTTCACAATGTTTTCCGCTGTTTTGGCCTTCCGGAGGACATTTTGTCTGACCGTGGCTCTCAGTTTACTTCTCGTGTTTGGAAGGCATTCATGGAGAAACTGGGTGTCACGGTGAGCCTCACATCCGGCTACCACCCGGAGTCCAATGGCCAGGCAGAGCGGACCATCCAGGACCTGGGGAGGTTTCTTCGTAGCTACTGTCATAACCGTCAACATGACTGGTCCCAGTTTTTGCCTTGGGCTGAATACGCGCAGAACTCCTTGCGCCATTCGTCCACTGGTCTAACCCCCTTTCAGTGTGTTCTGGGCTACCAGCCTCCCCTGTGTCCCTGGATCCCGAGTCAGACCGAAGCCCCCGCGGTGGACGATTGGTTTCGGCGGGCGGAGAGGGTCTGGCAAATGGCCCATGTTCACCTCCATAGAGCCGTCCGCCGACAGAAAATCAAGGCCGATCGCCACCGCCGGGATTCTCCAGTGTTCAACCCCGGAGACAGGGTATGGCTCTCGACTCGGGATCTCAAACTCCGCCTGCCTTGCCGGAAGCTCAGTCCGCGATTTGTGGGGCCATTTAAAGTCCTCCGGAGGGTCAATCCAGTCACATACACTCTCCTACTACCTCCCCATTACAAGATCTCACCCTCTTTTCATGTCTCCCTCCTCAGGCCGGTGATTCCTGGTCCACTGGCTGATGCGGTCCCCCGTGACACTCCACCTCCGGCGCTGGAAATCGAAGGCGCACCTGCCTACGCGGTGCGCACTCTTCTCGACTCCAGACGCCGTCAAGGCCGCATTCAGTATCTGGTGGACTGGGAGGGGTACGGTCCCGAGGAGCGATGCTGGGTGCCGTCATCAGATATCTTGGACATCAACCTGATCACAGATTTCCATCGGGATCACCCAGATCGTCCCGCTCCTCGCCCTCGTGGACGTCCCCCTGGCCGGCGACGCTCCACGGCTGGAGCCGTGCGTCAAGGGGGGGGTACTGTAACGAGCTCGTCTCCTCCCCCGCCGGCTTCAGCCATTCGGCCATCAGCGTCGCCGGTTTTCTAATCACCGGCCTATTCACTCATCACCTGCACCTGTCGTCACTTACATGCACACAGTCACTCTCCCTTACTTAAACCCCTCTGTTTCCTTTGCTCACCGTGAAGTCTACACTAGTCAATGTGTTTGCTAAGCGTTAGTACTTACCTGAGCGTTCTTCATTCAGTTCTGTAAATCCTTTGCTTATTCTAGTACTTTGTTCGTTTGTTACTTTCTTGTATCTTTCATACTCTTTTGGATATTAAACCTGCAACTCTGCACTTGCGTCCTCCCATTGGTGATTCGTTACACCATCTAAAAATAATATGAATTGATTTGAAGAAACATAATGGCTGACGCACAGACATGTCAATCATGTTTTTTTCCCTGAATAATAATGAGCAACTTCATACAGAATAACGGATGCATGTGCGTGAGTCCGTAAGACCAAGGAGTGACGGGAGTTTTACACAGCCGCCTCCGTGTTTGTGTAATTGATGTGTAATAACAGTAAAGTCACTGCTGGGAGTACTGGTATTGCCATTGTCGGGCATCTTTGGGAGCTCTATCAGTCTGGCAACAGGATGAGTGTAGATGTTGCCTTTGATGTCCACCACCGCTGTGCATATCTTGCCGTCCAACACAGCTAGGTCTGGGGTGCATTTCGGCCCTTCTGCCGTGGTTGGGAGACTGGGGAGGCACTTGTGTGTGAACTGACCCCAGAAATGATCAGCAAGTTCCTGGCTGTGTTTCCAACAGCGACGTCCCAGCAGGTCACTAGAGCCATACACAGCTCGGGGGAGAGAAGCATCTCGCCGCCCCATCAACAGCAGATTAGGGGTGATGGGATTAGGATCTGTGATATCGGATGACACATAGCCTAGTGGTTTAGAATTAAGGATTCCCTTAATTTCGATGAGGACTGTCATCAGTACTTCCTTTGGAATGACATGGACCTCGAGGACGACTTGGAGTGATGCCTTAACAGATTTAGTCTCTCCCTCCCATGCACCACCAAAGTGTGGGGCAAGAGGTGGATTAAATTCGAAGGTGATGCACTGCTTTGCCAACTGTTCCTTGAGGGATAGTTCATAGGGCTTCGAAGACCTCCTGGAGCTCTCTCTCTCCACAACAAAAGTTGGTGCCTTTGTCACATGATAGTTTGTAGGGCTTCCCTCTTCTTTCGATGAAGTGGCAGAGTGCTAGTGCTAGAAGGAATGAGTCAGTGTCCATACTGGGCAGTAAGTCAAGGTGAAGGCACCGGGTGATTAGGCACTTGAATACAATGCCCCATCTTTTCTCCTGTGGCCGTCCTACCTTTACCATGTATGGGCCTGAAGCAGTCTACACCGGTAGACCAGAGGAGGGGCTGGATGAGTCTGAGTCGAGCAACCGGGAGGTCAGCCATTTTAGAGATCACAAGTTTACTGCACCACTCCACACACGGCCATTGATGTTTCTTGATGGCTTGGCAGGACCTCCCTGCAGTAAATTGTTATCGTAATCCTGCACCAAGAGTTGGGTTATGGGATGTTCAGGTGCAAGGACAATAGGATGGAGGGTGTCCTCATGTACGTCTCCAGCTTTACAGAGGCAGCCTCCAACTTGAATAAGGCCCAGAGTCTGGTTGTATACTGGCTAGCGTGGGCTAAGGCAGCTGGCAGGCCAGATAGGGTGAGAGTGCTGTAGGATTTCTTCAGGGGAACTCTTGGTCTGTGTTTGCCTTAGGACAGCTACCTCTGTGTCTTGTCATTCTGAGGCAGGCGTGGGGGGCGCTGCTGCCCCGTGAGGGGACTGGTAAGTAGCCTGCAGTAGATGAGTCCATGTGTTGTAGAGGGTTGGGTCTGGTGAGGATGTGTCGGGAGCAGTGAGGTGGCCACAGAATGCAAGTTTCCTGAGCTCATCTGTTTCTTCTACTTTCACTATGGGGTTAACTGGCCAGTGAGCAGGGGGATCATAAAGGAACATCTGACCACAGTGACCAAATTTGAGGACCCTCCTTCCATGAGTTTTCTTAGATTGGTGCATTTTATCACCCAGTATCGTTAAAATTTCAAAATCAAGCTAATTTAAAGCTAATCCTAACCCTAACCCTAACCCTAACCCACCTGTGTGAAACTGCTGCCAGCCTCACTTTCGGTCATGGAGTGATGAGAGTGATGGAGTGATGAGGGCAGTGAGAGTGATGAGAGTGATGGAATGATCAGAGTGACGGAGTGATGGAGTGATAAGAGTGATGGGAGTGATGGAGTGATAAGAGTGTTAAGAGTGTTAAGAGTGATAGGAGTGATGGAGTGATAAGAGTGATGAGAGTGACTAGACTGATGAGTAATAAGAGTGATGGAGTGATAAGAGTGATGAGTGATGGAGTGATAAGAGTGATGAGAGTGATGAGTGATGGAGTAATAAGAGTGATAAGAGTGATGGAGTGATAAGAGTGATGGAGTGATGAGAGTGATGGAGTGATAAGAGTGATGAAAGTGATGAGCGATGGAGTAATAAGAGTGATGAGAGCGATGGAGTGATAAGAGTGATAAGAGTGATAAGAGGGATGAGTGATAAGAGTGATGAGAGTGATGAAAGTGATGAGAGTGATGAGTGGTGGAGTGATAACAGTGCTGGAGTGATAAGAGAGATGGGGTGATAAGAGTGATGAAGTGTTAAGAGTGATGGAGTGATGGAGTGATAAGAGTGATGAGTGATAAGAGTGATGGAGCGATGGAGTGATAAGAGTGACGAGAGTGATGAGCGATGGAGTAATAAGAGTGATAAGAGTGATGGAGTGATGAAGTGGTAAGAGTGATGGAGTGATGAGAGTGATGGAGTGATAAGAGTGATGAAAGTGATGAGTGATGGAGTAATAAGAGTGATAAGAGTGATGGAGTGATAAGAGTGATGAGAGTGATGAGAGTGATGAGTGATGAGTGGTGGAGTGATAACAGTGCTGGAGTGATAAGAGAGATGGAGTGATGAGAGTGATGAGTGATGGAATGATGGAGTGATGAGAAAGATGGAGAGAGATGGAGTGATAAGAGTGAGGGAGTGATGAGAGAGATGGAGAGATGGATTCCATGCAGAGAATAACACTAATGCTAGTGACACTGAATGATAAAGTGATGAATAATACTATAAATGAAATCTCTGTGAAGTCAGATTCTCATGTCTATGTTCAACAGAGTTATCATTCTCATTTTGTAGATGACATATTAATGATGTTAAAATATATTCACACTTTATCTTAAATCAGACAGCACACATCACTCTGGCTATGGTCAGAAAAGATCACCATCAGTTTAATGCAACATTGTTAAGAATTCACAGAGATTCTCAGATTTCTTACAGTTCATCTGTGTTAAGCCCTGAGAGTGGCAATAATTCAAACACACAACAGTCATTCAAAGCATTACCTGTGAAAAAATGAGCATATAATAACAATATTATTATTAATATTAATCAAATAATAATAATTATTATAATAATAATAATACAAGTTTATTTAGAGCCCAATATCACTTTTTATA
>NC_044500.1:49917057-49942057 GCF_902362185.1 Chanos chanos
TTTAGTGTGACAGACATCACCTCATTAGTCTCTACTTAAAACAGAATCTTATGCCTAAAAAAAAATCACATTTCATGTTATTATTTGCAAAGCAGAGGAGAGATGCCCTCAAGTGAAGACAGACATAATTTTTGTCTTTTTTTTTTATTGTGTCTCTCCTTTATAAACCACCATGACGTACGGCTGGAGACTCATCAGGGAACAAGTCAAGGCTCAGGCTCAACTCACACAGTCAGATTCACATCCATCTCATTACTGGACCACACAGATAAAACTCAAATGGCCCGCTGTAAGCACCGGTGGCTATATACTGCACCTCTTCCCAGTCCAGACCGATCAAACCTGTTTAACACTCACCTGTCCCACCTCAGCTTTCATCCCTAACCTCACTGATCCGCTGTCTTATCTGACATAGGGACAAGAAGAACTTGAATTAACCACAGATCCTCAGGAGCCCTTCCCAGCCCAATATTCACAGCCCAGGTGACCTGAAAATGACTCCCCTGATACCTCATTGGTAGCTAATCCATCTTTAGTGCAGCCTGCAGTCAGGGGTCCACACTGACACTCCTCTGTCTCAGCGGCCTGCTGCCATGTTAAGCCCCAGACAACTTGAAGGACTTCCTGTTGGTTTCCTTAGAATGATGTCATGTCTTAAATTCTGTAGACACAGGTTTATGATGGAATTTCTTAAGTGGTGGGGGAAGGAACACAGTTAGTACAAGGGGTGCTCGTGATTGGTGACCCTGGATGCCCCCCACCAGCACATTCAAGTGTACAACAATTGTCATGTTTCTACAATAATTTTGCGCTTTGTACAATAAGGAGTTCAAACAAATTCAGAATATATAGTAATATTGACATTTCCACAATTTCACAATTTGGATAGATGGAGAGTAAGGATTTAGTGTGGTGCTAATCTGGAACCAGCCTAATCATTCACATCAAGTACATGTCATTGTTCTAAAGGTCGTCCTCTTTACCCCCCTATGCTAATGGCATACCCTGTTTCTTATTTGGTACAGTCCATTTGCATACCATAATTGCTTACGATGATGTAAGCTAATTGTTACACTTGTTGCATAACGCGGAGTTCAAGTTCGAGTTGTCCTGTGTTATTACCTGTCTTCCCCCTCGGTGTTCGTACATGTAAAGAAACCACACCCCGATAGTTCCCTTTGTTCATCAGAGTACAGACACTTCACAGTTTGACAGTTGTGTGGCAGTGCCAATATTCCAATAAAGGGATCAACCTGACCTTTGGACTTGTGATTCTGACAGATCACCTGTGGTGGGCTTGTTCTTTCGAACCCGGCACATCAGTGTCAATTGGAGTAGCTTCAGACCGCCATTCCTTCAGTTCAGTCATTTTCTACATCAGAAAAGAGAAAAGTCAGTGTGAAAAATGATTTAACAGTGAGTGGACAGAGAGGAACTTGTTTGTTGCAGTTGGAACAAAGCCCATGTGTTTACTGAGCAATGAGAACTTATTGATGACAAAGGACTATGACTTCCAGAAACACAAACTTTCCACCGGCTACCTCTCTGGACCATGAATATGGTGTGTTTTTGTTTGTTTTTGTGGTTTCAGTGGTTGTTTCTGGATGTTATACTGGTAAAATGTGTGTAAGGAATAGACACCGACTGCAATATGGCCGCTGGGCTCTACCGGAAACCGAGGAAAGATGTCCAGACAACAACAATCCCGCTGGAGAAGCGCTAACAAAGGAGCTCCGCGGCCTTGGCTTGCTACGGGAGCTAGACTCCGATTCGCCTGCAGCAGTCCCCCCAGCAAAGAGACACTGCAAGCGGCGCGAGCGGAAACAGAAGCGCGGTAAGCGTGGAGGCATATGGGCTAAAAGCCAACCCATCCATTATACTGGCAAAGGCTTGCTCCCTAGACAGCAAACTCGACCGCATCAGAGTACAGAGATCTGCACAGCGCAACATGAGGGCCTGCTAAGTTTTCATCTTCACAGAAACGTGGCTGAACAACAACATCCCTGACCGGTATCTGTACAGACAGAGACACCAGTAAGTCCGTTAAGACTCACGGAGGCGGTTTGTGTGTTTACATCAACACAGGGTGGTGCGCAAACGCTGTTCTCCAAACAAGGTTCACCGCTGGTGGACTACGTGGCAGTTAAATGAAGACTCTGTTATTTGCCTCAGGAGTTTACTGTGCTAATGCTAAGGAAGTGCTATGTGAGCTGTATGAGGCCATCAGAGAACTGCAACCTCTTGAGAACGCTGCCTGAGTGACTGGATACATTAACAAATGCATTGAGAATGTTACAGTCAGGAAAACCGTCACCACATGTGCCAACCAAAAGCCATGGTTTACAGCAGCAGTCCACAAACTGGTGAAAACTCGGGATGCTGCTTTCAAAGCAGGAGATGATGTGGCACTCAGAGCAGCAAGAGGCAACCTGTCCCACGGTACAAAGCTGGCAAAGCTTGACTACACACAGAGAGTCAATGGTCATTTCACCTGTTTGAGAGATGCATGGCACATGTGGCAGGGCATCAAGACCATCACAGACTGCAGGACCCCGCCACATGTCTGTGACACCGATGCCTCTCTACCAGATGCACTCAACGCCTTCTCTGCCAGGTTTGATTCAACAGGTGCTCTCCCTGCGCCCTGCCAGTGTGAGGAAGACGCTCTCCAGGGTCAACCCACATAAGGCCGCGGGACCTGGCCACCTACCAGGTAGATTTTTTTTTTTTTTATCAGTATGTCTCATGCCCTATATGTCATAGTAAAACTATAGACCTGTGCTATGGTCCTATTAAGGGGGCTTTTAAATTAGTCAGTGGACCCCCACTCGGGTCATCAGATCATAATGTAGTCCACCTCCTACTGACATACAAGACTGTGGGTGAAGGCTTGGACTGAGCACAGTTCCCTTGCCCTTCAGGGCTGCTCTGACTGCACAGACTGGTCAGTGTTCCTGGACTCTACAGATGACATAAGATAAGGGCAGAAATTAAGAGAGCTAAAATGAATTACAAAGACAAGATAGAGACAGAGTTTAGAAGTAATAAAAGTGCTGTCTGGAACGACATGAAAAAAATGACCGGGTGTAATGAGAAGGAGAATAAGGCAGTTAGTCTTGATGGTTTTAACTCTGATAAACAACTAGCCGACAGTCTTAATGAGCTTTACTTGAGGTTTGATAAACAAGATTTTACAGAGCAGTTGGATGAGCTGAGGAACAGAACTAAGTCAAATCAAAATATAATTACCTTTGATATTGACACTGTTGCCAAGTTGTTTAGCCACACCCATAGCAGAAAGAGTCCGGGACCTGACGAGATCCGTGGCAAGGTGCTTAAGACCTGTGCTGAGCAGCCAAGGAATATTTTTCATATTATTTTAATGGAATCTCTTGAGCTACAGAAGATACAAGAAATCTGGAAACGCTCAATTATTGTCCCTGTCGCCAAGTGTATAAACCCAAAGATTTTAGACCTGTGGCACTCCCATCTGTAGACATGAAGGTTTTTGAGAAGGTGATAAAGCAGCCTGTTCAGAAGCAGGTGCGGGGGGGGGGGGGGAGTGGGCTAGATCATGGGCCAGTCGTTAATGAGGGGTCCTTGACCTAAATGTGTCTAAAACCAAGGACATGATTATTGATTTTAGGAAGTCAGCACCTATACCCAGATCCACAGTTACTGAAGGAACTGCGATTGATTTGGTGGAGAGCTACAAATTTTTGGGTACTGAGTTCGATAATAGGTTGTGCGTTCAGGCTAATGCAGGTGCCATTTCTAAGAGGGTAAAAAAAAAGTCTTTACTTCTTGAGAAAAATAATGACTATAATTTACAGAACTTTTATTGAGTCAGTGCTGTCCTTTTGCATTGTGGCGTGGTTTGGGAACCTAGATCTAGCCAACAAGAACAGGCTTGGTCGGTTTATCAGAGTGGCCAGGAACGTTATTGGGGTGAACCAAGCTCAACATTCTGACCTTTGTCCTACTCATTGGACAAAAAAATGTAAAAACTCTTGTTTGCACAGCAATTAGTAGGCTGAATTTACACAAATGACTGCACTAAGCACTTTTTCTGCACTCTGCAAGTTGGCTCATCCTTTGTCTTTGCATGAAGGAATCTGGCATTGTACTGTATTGTACTGTTTTCCCTGTGTCCTGTCCGGTATGTTGTCTTTCATGTTGTATTTATGATGGATTGAATGTGTTTTTAAAACCTGGCTGAAACCAAATCTCCCCTAGTGGGATAATAACATTTGACTTGAATTGATTTGAGTGCGGACCAGCTGGCTGACGTCCTAATGGACATCCTCAACACCTCCCTGAACCATGCTGTCATCCCACAGTGCTTCAAGGCCACCAGTATCAGACCTGTGCCAAAGAAGGCTGCAGTGTCAGAGCTCAACAACTACCTCCCAGCAGCACTTATTCCAATCATCATGAAGCGCTTTGAGCGGCTAGTCCTGAGCCACATCGAGAGACAACTCCCCCCACATTGGACCCAATGCAGTTCACGTATCGCACAAACAGATCTACAGACGACGCGATCTCACACGCACTCCACCTGGCTCTGGCCCACCTGGATCAACGAGGCATCCACGTGAGAATGCTGTTCATTGACTTCAGTTCAGCATTTAACACCATCATTCCTCCACAGCTGACTGGTAAGGTCAGCCTGCTGGGGCTCAACACCTCCATCTGGAACTGGACTCTGGACTTCCTCACTGGGAGGCCCCAGACAGTCAAGATCGGCAGCAGCAGCTCCAACACCATCACGCTAAGCACTGGCGCCCCTCAGGGGTGTGTGCTGAGCCCACTGCTGTTCTCGCCGCTGACCCACGACTGCACCTCCAGCTCCAGTATGTGCCACTTCATCAAGTTCGCTGGTGACACCACCGTAGTGGAGCTCATCAGCAACAACATGCTGTTTTACTCTTTACTGTTTACACACACTATGTTATATTCGCTGCACCATCTTCCCAAGGGTCCCCCCAGTTAGTCCTTTTAGTGTTTTTCTCTGTTTTTGTTTTTAGTACAGCCCTTTATTATATCTAAGTGTATTTAATAATCCTCCTGAATGGGCTGCTGTCCCTCTTCATTGCAGCATATGGTCCAAGGAGGGCATCATTTCGTCTCTGCTGTGTGCTGTGTCGCACGTGGTTGAAATGACAATAAAGCTCTACTTGACTTGATATAGACTGAGAAAGATACACACAAATTTACATGTGAAGAGACGGAGAACTTGAGAGAGACTGTAAAGACAAATTTATTTTGGAACCCAAATGCACTTTTGAGGAATTTCTGATAATTAACCCCTTTGCACTTAAAAAAGTATCTACATATTCTGAAAGGGTAGGCAATGCTTTTTACATTTTCTGATCAAAAACAGTGGCCCCTGGTTTTGTTGTCATGATCTGGTACCCACTTAAAATAACTGAGCAGCCCTGATTTACTTTCTTCCCTTTCTCAGTAAAGCACAAATTCCCATAGAGGATATTTGCATGTGTGTGCAAGAATAAAGTATACTTAGTTATTCTTTTCAGAATCACAAAAATCTTGTTTAATGATGAAAGTAGAAGAATCCCCTTTAAATCAGGATTGCCAGGTAAGCGCCCTACATTAACTGGCTCTTTCAGACCACTACTGGCTAGCAGTAACACCTCTGTTCATAATTTTTATAATGCATAACGCTGTTTATGGTTCACTTCATTTACCATGAGTTTAATTTTGTCTCATAATTTAATGATGTGTGGGATCAATTGTTTGCCTGCTCATGGGTAAACGACCTACTCAGAGGTTTCCGTTTTTCTGACTATTTAATAAATAGCCTCCAATAAATAATGGGAAGTGACGTACTTAACCGTTCCTTTCCTTGCGTTCTCTTCGTCTTAGGAAAAACACAGATATACTCTTGTGTATCCCTAAGAAATGTGTGGCCCGCACTCACACACCAAGTAAGTCCTTATGCCAGGAGCTTTTGAACGAATGTTGTTTTCCGTTGCAAATTTTAGAGGGCCATTGGTCAGCACCTTGCTGTGGTTTTAACCCTTTAACGCGTAACTTCTGTAAGTGATTAACTGTCCTTGCAGCGTGAGGTTTCTGTTTTCAGGAGATGCCTGAATGCTATGCTAGAAGTCTAAATTTTGATTTTGCTTCGTCTGTGTTTAAGTTATTCTGCTTGTCACTGCCAAGCAAGATAAGACCCAAGTTTCTGACTGAAGACCACTTTTTTTTTTAGCGAGTATTCTCCCATGTTTCTGACAATACATTTTCGAGTTACTTATGAATACCTTAAAAGGCCATCGGGCGAACGAATAATGCCTGTCCCGAGCAGCCAAATAAAACGAACATCACCGTCGCATCCAGAACATCGTTTACATGAGTCGTATACAACCACTGTTGAACCAGTTGTTAAAACGGTCTTTTTAGTTCGTCATCTGACAGTGTTAAGCTCCGTTGTTGATTGAGAGCGCAGGTTAACTTCCGTTTAGTGTAGGCTACTGATTCTGTTGGATAAATGTTGGATTATTTCGTACTGAAAATGTGTAAAGTTGGTGTACAGTTTAAGCCTCTTGTTACTGCCACTTAAAAGACACGGAAATCATGTTTTTCTTTCCTGCTAGAGGGGTCATCTAGCGCGGGCGCCTACCCAGAGAACACTTTTTGGTTTCCAGAACGGTATTTTGTGGTTACGGGAATGTTCCTTGAAGGTTTGTTTGGTTGTCCTATGGTTTGCAAGGAAAGTTTGTATTACGTAAATATAGCGTTAGTTTTTGGTTGCATGTTTTGGTTTATGGAATGTTCTCCTAAAATTTGTAATGTGGGAACCTTTGGAGAACGTTCCCGTTTTGTTGTATTAACGTTCCTCTAACCACTGCAATACAGGACACATGTACACTTTGTAGCAGACATGTCCCCTGAAACTTTTTTCAACTGCAGCAGCCCTGTGCGTAACTCTGACGGATACTTGGGTGTGTTATCGTGAACGTTATTCCGTTAATATGCCGTTTGGAAAACGATCCAGTAAACACCACAATGCTGACGGCAGTAACACAAACACATTATCAGGTTATGCCATGATGGTTCATTGAGTACATTACCAGTATTAAATTTATACATCAGACAGTGTGAATTTCAGAATAATATATGGAAACAGTGAGGAAACCCAGGAGTTTTAAACGTACTGACGTGTATTATAGTCCATAACATCCGAACTCCTCGTCGTGTCCAGGTTAGAACATTCCAATGCAAAGATTCAAAATGAAATGTGAGATTGTACAGTGCTGAGCTCAGCGGTCATCACACCTGCGACTGTACGCTTCACAGGGTTGATAACTACATCCTCTCCACCACAAAATGTATGCCTGACACTCACATGTCTGTTATCACCCCCCTCTCTCCCCTACAGGCCAAACATAATGTATTGTTTTATCACTGACCAAGTTCTAGATCAGGAGTGGAGTAGCAAAGTCCTGCTGTTTCAGTTGTTCTCTTCTTACTTGTCTGCTTTACCTGGAGAAGAGGTGTGCATGTCCCTTAGCCAATTAGACAGTACAGTTGTAAATTGATACTAAAAGGACTCTTATGTCCCAGACCTTTGACAGCTTTCTTATAGATGGTAAAGTAGCAGACAGGAAGTTTGGTTTGTTGTTAAGGGTTGTAGTTACATGCATGGAAGAAATGCTCTGAGTGTCACATGACCATAAGAGTATTGGTCCTTCATGCGTATCCATACTCCTGTCAGATATCCCCTCTCATGTTACAAGCCTCAAAGGAGCACAAGGTATCGCACTAGCCACCAGTCTCAGGTACAGTGTTTTAAATGGTCTGAACCCTTCTAGACAAAGGCCATCCCAAGCTGCGTTCACATTGTATTCTTTGTTAAGATCCCTGATCAGGAGACAATTAATATTCTCGACAGACTGCTTTAGGCGGTCAGAGAGCATTCCGAGCTCTTACAGAGGGATCTGTCCTGTTTACAGGCTGATTTCACAGTGTCGGTGGTGTCAGAGGTGTAAATCCAGCTGAACTGAAGCATTCTGCCTGTCAGTGCTCAGTCTAAGGTCATTCACTGCTTTGGTACTGTGTTCCAAAACCAATCTAAAAATTGTGGTGTTATTTTTATTTAGTGGACCTGTTTGAGAACAGTCCTTTTATAGATTTTGCTCTGAAAAGGAAAGGTGATTTGGCTTCCAGTTCCTTACAGTGGATACTGGTTTGCAGTGCTCTGCAGTGAAAAATATCCTGAACAGTCACACTCCATAGCCAGGGTCCCACACTCACATGATCTAGTCTGTGTTTGGAGATCATGACATGTTTTTTTCTCTGTGTAATAAATGACTTTTTTTTCCTGTTGTGGTGAACAGATCTGTGTCCGTGACAGTGATATTCATTATGGAAGACTCTGACAGTGAGAAAATTCATTCAGCTTTTAATGGAAGTGAATGGTGCAACTGAGTTTTGAGTCACTGTGATGTAATTCACCATCTGACCAGTAGGAGTCCTTTGCAGTTCCCCAGTTGTAAAGCCTGCTGTCTTAATGTTCAAACTGAGTCATTTTTCAAGCATCTTGAAAGACAGCTGTTGCTAAAGAGCAGTTTATGGTGTCCAGTATACAGTTAGTTCAGATGTTCAACAATGTGAGCACCAGGCTCATTGAATTTATGAAGTGTGTAAGTCAAAAAGGCATTGGCTTCACTGACTGTCTCTCCCTGTGAGATGAACAGTTCATTTAACTTGTTTCTCCAAGACTCTTCCCTCTGGCTTTCATCTCGGTTTACTCTCCTGTGTGGTGCCTCTTTGTGCTTTCTTTGCTCAGGTCCTAAAACGCTGATGAAAAAATCACTCTCAGTAATGGGTTTCTGTGTGAGTCTTAGTATGGGTTTCAGTGGTGATTTCAATGATATCAACAGTGTTGTCACACAACAGCACATTTACAGCTTTGTGGCCATTTGGAGGCCTTGTTGCCACTAGTTTACCTTTCTTTTGTAGGCAGCCAGATATATATGCTTCTGTATAATTAAATACTTTTTCCCCCTCTCAAAATCTTTTTTTTAATGTAGGTCAGTCTACAGACTACAGGACAGAAGAAAATGGAATCATCAGTGGTTTTCCTGAAAGTGTGATTTTTCCAAATTAATAAGAGATGAGTCATATTTTGA
Organism: Chanos chanos; assembly: GCF_902362185.1. Taxonomy (NCBI): domain Eukaryota; kingdom Metazoa; phylum Chordata; class Actinopteri; order Gonorynchiformes; family Chanidae; genus Chanos; species Chanos chanos. The sequence continues at coordinate 49,926,213 of NC_044500.1, forward strand.
TCTTCACATTTGTGTTTCGAATCTGGTGATGGTCTTAGGGACCCAGTTGGTGTCTGTGAAATTGCTTATTTATGAAATATATATTGTGCCTCACGCTGCAGGGCTGGTTTTGGATAGCTGTCTTGTGCAAATTTAGAAAGAGTGAACAAACTGCTTAGTGACGTCTCGGTGTCTTGTCGAAGTCAGTTTAGCTTGTTTTGTTTTAAGTCTTTCCATGAGCAGAGAGCCAGAGAGGATGCAGTCAAACTACAGGGGTGATTGTTTTCACCTGTTTTGTTAAGGAAAAACACAGAGTGTGAACTTTGGTTTTGGTTTATTAGGTACCACCGGTGTTCCCTGGGCTGAACATTAGTCATATTCACACCCATCTTCCTATCTTGTGTTGTTATTCTCCAACATGAATAACAACAATGACAATTCTTCCTCACATCTTTTACCAAAAGACAAGAAAACATATCACGTCACAGAGATTCGAAGACATGGTGAGTGGATCAGTGTCACTTTGATTTCTAATATAAATGTTTGTTATGTGAGTGTATTGCCTGTACTGACGTAACGAGAATGACTATCATTCAGAGTATTTCAGGTGTCATGGAGATGTTGACATAATTTGAATCTTGTGGTATTATTGACTGTTTTGTTTAATGGTATGAGATCATTTTTAGGCCCAAGACAAGGATTTACATTCTGTGAATGATGTCCCCATTTTTTGCATGCCTTTTGTTAAAACATAATCATCAGAGTGTAGATGTTAAATAAAGTGTACATGTTACATAAAAATGCCCTGATGAGTCACTACCATAGTTGACAGGTGGTCGAGTGTACACCTCGTTTTTCTGATGCTGTGCGTGGGGATTCTGTGTTTCTTGGTGAGTATGAACAAGTTTCACTCCTTTGTGTTTATGATTAATGCGGTCAGCTCCAGAGAGACCTGACAAAGCTTGACTCTCTTTGATGTTGTATTAGCTATTTGCAGTCACCATGCAGACGAACTGCACTGATTTTTCTTTCTAAATAAAAAAGTTGATTTGTGAGCATAGTGTGTGCACTGAACAAGTGTTTCTTTCTGCGTGTGTTGGTTTTAGGGAATATGGTCATATATAGACAGTCACTGGAGGAAACATCCTCTCCCTAAGCCTTTTCCACAGCCACTCAGAGGACTGGACAGCCCTATAAACTCCTCCTCTGTGGTCCAAGCCCCTCCCATTGTGTCTGTCCCTGATGTAGGAATCAGTTCTGAGGCGTGGGCCAGGATACAACAGGCTGTGTTTTGGAATGGCCCCAACAGACCAATCAGAGCTTTCCGTATGAGCACTAGCCCCGCCCACAGCACGTTCTCCATTCAGAGCTGGAGAAAGAGCTATCATGTAGGAGATGAGATATACGTAACTGTAATCGCAAAGGATTTCAACAATAAAGCAAAACAATACGGGGGGGATTTCTTCCAGGCCAAAATTTTTTCATCCAAGCTAAAGGTGAGTTTTACCCGTGGAGAGACCCACATGTGACCCACCTGTCAGACATTTCATGTGCAGAGAGTGACATCACTTTAAGTATTATTTTAATAGTAATAGTATTTTAGTTAATAGTATTTTTGAACAGTTTATTTATTTGAGGCTGCACCAAGACATTTAACAACAGCATATCAGCGTCCAGGTGCAAATCTACTGAATGAGTTAAATACCAGTAAAAGATTCTTAAAATCGACAGACAAGCACTCAGGGGACTTTTCCATCAGGCGTCATGTGTCTAGTTCAGTATGTGCACTGTGTGTTTGGGGAAGCTGCAGTGGTTCTGTTGTACTGAATCGGTTCTGTTCTGTGCCCGCCCAGGCTAGTGTGTTTGGGGAAGCTGCAGTGGTTCTGTTGTACTGAATCGGTTCTGTTCTGTGCCCGCCCAGGCTAGTGTGTTTGGGGAAGCTGCAGTGGTTCTGTTGTACTGAATCGGTTCTGTTCTGTGCCCGCCCAGGCTAGTGTGTTTGGGGAAGCTGCAGTGGTTCTGTTGTACTGAATCGGTTCTGTTCTGTGCCCGCCCAGGCTAGTGTGTTTGGGGAAGTGCTGGACCACAGGAACGGCTCGTACTCTGTCCGATTTCTGCTGCCGTGGGTGGGTCAGGCGGGCGTGGCCGTGCGTTTGATCCACTCCAGCGAAGCTGTACAGGTTTTAAAGAGGCACCGGGACTTGGACTCGGACCGTGTGTTTTTTCTCGGCTACTTTGAGAGTTTTGGCCCAAACGGGACGAAACGCAGTGAGGTGGCACAATGTAACGCCAAGTGGGAGCACAACGGTCTGCAAAGGCTCAGAGAGGGGAACTGCTGCTGTGACTACAGAGACTCGGGCACAGGGGAGGTCTGGCGCTGCCACAAACCCAAATCTCTGGCCTGTAATAACCTGGTGTACCACTCCATGGGAGGGACCCAGAACTGCCTCACTCAGTTCGAGAAAAAACTCATGAGCAAGTGAGGACTTCTTCAAGTTTGTTCTTTTAACATTATTTTAAGGCCATTATTTTACAGTCATTATTTTAAGGTCATTTGGGGACTGAGGAGTTGGGGAGAATGTGTGATTATGTTATGTAATAATGCTGTGTGCTTTCTTTTTCCTTGCCACTGTCACTGTGGGCACTGACTGCCTGGGATTTGGGCACTGACCACCGAGGGTTTGGGCGCTGACCACCGAGGGTTTGGGCGCTGACCACCGAGGGTTTGGGCGCTGACCACCGAGGATTTGGGCGCTGACCACCGAGGGTTTGGGCACTGACCACCTGGGGTTTGGGCACTGACCACCGAGGGTTTGGGCGCTGACCACTGTAAAACTGCTTTTAGGCAAAAGTGCTATAGAAATAAACTTTGAACTTGGACTTGAACTCTGTTGATCAGGAAAGTTACAAACAGAGGTCTCATAGGAGACAGGAGACTCATCACAGTCCTTCCCTCCAACACAAGCATCGGTGAGTTTTACAGTTTTAACATGAAAAGGTTGAAAAGTCAGGAGTCAGGTATCACTGAACGTCATTGTGATTCACTGTGTGCTGAAATGGTTCACATGGTTCACATTCAAATGGTTTGGTTAATGTCAAAATATTATTACCATTATTTCACCTGACTAAGATATGCACGATTTTCCTGTTCAATCTGTGCTTAGTTTTCACATTCCATAGTTTTGACCATTCAGTGAATCAAGATTTACAAGAAACTTGCAGAAGTTTGTTGCTAGGGAAATATTTGATATAGGACTACCATTACCATATTGACATGTTTCAATAAATTAATTATGCATGTTGATTCTTAAATTATTCAGGTGTGACTGGGAAATGCCGCCCGGGAATGTCTACGCCGGTTCCAGCAGGGTTTTACCTGAAAAATATTTGGACTTCTCTGGTTTGCTCCACACGGCGTTTTAACAGCATACAGACAATGCAGTGTCTGAGGAACAAACACATCTATATTATGGGAGACTCCACCTCCAGGCAGTGGTACGATTATCTGAGGAAAGCAGTGCCAAGTAAGATGCCTTATTAAGTCATGTAAGAAGGGAATTGCCCTTATATCTCATTTTGTCCACTTAAGTGCAAATCTCTCGTGAAAGCTAATTTTACTCAGCTGCTATGGAGTTTAGTGCCTCAGACATGACACCCCTGTATTTCCAGACATGAGTGTCTGTAGCACATCAGGACAGTTCTGTATTGTTTGATTTTTTATAAAAAGATGAAAAATGCAAAAAGTATTAAAAGTGTTAAAAAGAAAAGTTTCTACTCAGAGCACATGCTGCGCCCTCTGCTGGATGCATTAAAATAACAACACCATTTAATCAAAGCGCCCTCTTCTGGATGCATTAAAATAACAGCGTCATTTAATCAAATCAAATGAATACAGTGATATGGAAAGAGCTTTATTCATCATTGTAAACCGTGAATAATTCAAACCACATTTCACATGTGTTAATTTGATGTGATAGTGATAATAGTCTGTGAGGTAAGAATGTGGCTGAGTCATGGGTGTGGGTACAGAATCTGACAGCTCTCTTTCATCATGTCCCTGACTGAGGGCCTTAAACTCTGTAAAGTTCTCCGGCATTGTGCAACCTCTGCTCACTTTTCACTGTTTGATACTTCCTCTTCAAACGAAGCTATTTATGGCAGTTCCAGTTTCTCCAGTTTTCACTCTGTGGTATCTCTCCTTGGGGTGAAATTATTTACGGTTATTCCAGTTTCTCCAGTTTTACTCTATGGCATCAAAAGAGCTTATATGAAATTATTGTGGTTGAAAGAATTTGCTTGTGCTCTCCATCTCAATCACTTGGAAAGTTCTTAATTTCTCATTTCAGGGAGTGTACACGGAGCATTACTTTCTTGGTAAAGTTTCATCAAGGCTGTTCCAGGCCTTCTATCAGTTCAGCATTACGTAGAAAAATCTCCGGACTCACCTGCAGGGCCAAATTGAGTGTGTTTGTGAAGAATTGTGTTGTCTTGTTGTTGTAGCTCTCATGTGGATCAGCATGGTCTTAGGGCTGTGCGATATGACGATATATATTGTGCGACGATAGAAAACTCTGTCGTTTCATATTATGGTCTGTTGTTTATTTTGTTGTGGCGCAAGTCACACTCTTTATGACTGTATTTTTTGTCATTTGGACGACGCTTTGTGTTCTTCCACGCGGCATGGATGCAGACAGGGAATTTGCATGAAGGCAACACAAACAGACATGGAGGAGAGTGAATGTGTACACAGAATGGGATAATTCCAAACAGGAGAAATATTCCGACCAGCCAAGAGAAAATGAGGAGCTCGTGCCTAAAAGAGGGGCTACTTCTGCTACATGGACGTGGTTTGGGTGTGGAAAGTCTGACACAGGCCAGAAAACAGTACTTTGCAAATTATGCGGTCATTTACTGTGGTCATTTTATATAATCTATTTATTCATTGAATTTACAGAAAATGTGCTGTATCGTGATACGTATCGTTATCAGGATATGAAATGACCTATATGAGATTTTGGTCATATCGCACAGCCCTACATGGTCCCATAAAACCATCGAGATGAAAGTAGCTTCATTCCCAGCTGGATATTTAAAATAACATTACCTGGTGAAGAGTTCACTGTTGTGTGCATCAGTATTTTCAGTTTAGTAAAAGCTAAAAGTAAAATTGCATTGTAGCAAGGTACATAAATATTTGAAGTTGGTCATGTCACGAGTTTTACCCCTTTTCATCACAGTTTGGAATATTCCCTGTATGGTTTTAAGCCTCTGGCTAGAGAATGCATCCTGTGATCCATATAAAGCCATACAAAGCCATACACCTACTCGCTGACGAGTGTCCCCAGGGGAAGTTGGCTCACTATATCCTGCATTTTACCCGCCACTGTGTCATTGTGCCCGTCTTATGCCAGCTGTCACTGAAGTGTGGTGGTGGGGAGGGTCCAGTTGACCCCCCCAGGAATGGAACCAGTCCTCTCAGTTACGCATGTGCATAACAGTTAACTGATGTAGTGTGAAGGTATAGGTTCGACTGACCCATACATTTTTTCAGATACTTACAGAACGTTCTTGTTCTATGCTGAGGTGTTAGTCATTGTCAGGATGCAACTCCTGGCCACAAATCTGGAAAAAAAATGTGGAAGAGAGTAATTTAGGAACTGTCTCAAATTTCAGTGTGATACCATGTTACTGAAGTGTGTTAATACCTTTAGACATCTCACTGCATCAAACTGCACAAAATGGCAACTGCTCGTAGTTTTTAAATCTCATAATCAATGCAACTAAAATACTTCAGAATTAGCCTTCGTGAGGCAGGAGTGTAAGACACTACAAAGTTCCATTATTGGGTCATTGCTATTGTCCAGTTGTCCTTTTTTCTAGTCCCACCAGGGCCAGATGAGCTAACACATGTGGTTCGGTTTATGAGCCAAAGTTCTATGAAATAGGATATTGACAGGCATACTTTTATTTGTCCACATTTCTGAAGAATTTGTGCTGTGATTGCCTTGTAATGAAATGAAAATGAATGAAAACAGAGTGACCACTTTGGCATGGATTATATTTGGTTTTGCCTTTCACCTACTGAGACCAATACCTCACTTTTTTACCCTGTAAGCTAGGGAAGGTTTCACTGAACTTTAGTTTCTTCATCCTCCTTTTGCTTCTGGTGAATTTTCCAAATTGTCCTCATTACCCAGGAACCTGGAGACTTCGGTGACTCTGACCTGGTGCATTGATGTTTACACACCAAACACTGTACGCACTGCAGGAGTCAGCCCTGTGTTTTTAATACAATCGTTATTTTATGCATGTTGTGTCAATAATTCAAATTTGTGAGGGAATATAAGAACTCTTTTGAAAGCATATGAGAGAGAGAGTGGATGCATAGAATTGTATATATATATTGATCCCTATTGGAATACCAAACCACAAGTGTCATCCTGCAATCCTTAATATTAATGAATAGCAGCTCAAATCAGAGGCCTGTTCTTATTTGTCTCTGGAATTTTCCCCCAGCACTGAGGTCCATGAACCAGCACACCCAGCCACAGACGGGACCTCTGTTGGCTGTCGATCTGAAGAACAGCATTGACCTACACTGGCGTGCTCACGCTCCCCCCCCTGCGCTGCCGGAAAACCCCCATGGCCGACCTGCATTACATCAGTAATGAAATAGACAGTCTGGCAGGAGGGCCTCATGTGGTTATCGTGTTTAATTTGGGTCCGCACTTCACCACGTACCCACTGGCTTTCTTTGCCCGAAGAGCGGCAAGGATCCACGCGGCCATCGTGGCTTTGCTAACTCGGGCTCCAGACACGACCGTGATCATTAAGACGGTGAACACTGGCTACAAGGTTTGGGCTGTGCTCTCACAGTGCAGCGACCACTCCACATTACACAGTCATTACACACTTCATTTATGACTCAATTATACATTTAGAAACAGATGAGAGCGTTTACCTCATGTACAGGGAATTCAAAGATCATGTATAAATGTATTTCCTGTCTGACTTGGTAGACATACATATGTACACACAGACATGCAGAGAGGAGGAGATGATCTCATCTTTTAAAATATAACCATTAAATATTCAGCATTAATTTCAATTTTTGCCATAAAAGCCAAAATAAAAGAATACCCCCTCCTCTCTCGGCAGGATGTGTTTGGCAGTGACTGGTATTCCTTGCAGTTGGACAGGGTCCTGAGGGAGATTTTTCGGGGTGTTCCTGTTTTCATTCTGGATGTTTGGCAGATGACGGCCTGTCACTACAATAAAGAAACCATCCATCCAGCACCATTAATCATCAGAAATGAGATGAATATTTTCCTGTCGTTTGTCTGTCCTGTCTGACCATATGTTTGAGTAAAATATTTAAAGCAGAAGTCTTACACCAAAGCTGGTATTTATAGTGTCTAATGACTCTCTCTTGTTTAAGTAATAATCAATATTCAATCTTGAAATCAATTTATTTTAAAAACACTTTCAAGTACAGGCTTTGTCCCCTACATCTGCATGTTAGCCAAGACATATGACAGTCTGACCCGGCCTACAGGCTGTAACCCCATACATCTGCATGGCACCTGTTCCTCCCTCTGTTTCCCCTGTGCATCACACAGGGAGGGCTTTTCCTGCAGTGGCCATCCAAAACACACCATCCTCTGTTTTTAAAACTGCCATAGACCAACAGTGGGGGAACAGCGCCCTCTGCAGTGCTGGGGATGTGTCTCTGCTATACCTACTGTATGAGCCTGATCTACTCAGACTGCTGAAGGAGCACAAATGTCAGAATGTCCCAGACACTTATTGTAGCTGTTTTAATGCAAAGATCAAAGAGAGAAATTATGATTATAAACATGTCCAGAATGAGGACAAACACTGTGTGGGGAATCATATGCATTACATTAATTCTGACTCAAAATACATAAATATAAACATATAATCACACAGCACAGATCCCATCAAAGTCTCTATTAACGTACATACATACATCAAATTAATGGATCTCAAACTCATTACACATATGTACAACAGATACACAGACATCAAATACACACACACATCAGATACAGACACCTTACACATACGCATTAAATAAATAAACACACACTTCAGACACACACACACTTCAGATACACGGGTATCAAACGCATACACAGACACATCAGATACACACACATTATACACAAAAAACACATCAGATACATGGACATCAAACACACACATACACACACAGTTCAATGTGTGTTCCATGCGGTGAGTGGGATTTCTTACAAAGCTGAGAGATTGTGTTCCATTTTTGTGTGGTCCTACAGGGGTAATTTAATGCCTGTTCCATTTTTATGTAGTCTAATGTAATGTCTGTTAATTTTTGTGTAGTCTTACAGGGGTAATGTAATGTGTTAATTTTGTGTAGTCTTACAGGGGTAATGTAATGCCTGTTAATTTTTGTGTGGTCTTACAGGGGTAATGTAATGTCTGTTAATTTTTGTGTGGTCTTACAGGGGTAATGTAATGTCTGTTCCATTTTTGTGTGGTCTTACAGGGGTAATGTAATGTGTTAATTTTGTGTAGTCTTACAGGGGTAATGTAATGCCTGTTAATTTTTGTGTGGTCTTACAGGGGTAATGTAATGCCTGTTAATTTTGTGTAGTCTTACAGGGGTAATGTAATGTTTATCTTACTGTGGTAGTAAGGATTTGTTCCCACATAGTCCTCGGTGAGAAGAAGGGATGACTGGTATGTTTAGACAATGCTGAGTACATTTGTGAGATTTTTCCTTTGACGGAGCCGGAGTCAAGCAAAGTACTGCCGACTTCCTGTAATTTTCACCTAAACTAATGTTTATTTTGTTATTTATTTTTTTATTTCTATCTAAAGAAATCCTTTTTAGAGAAACTGAATTCACTGCATAGTTCTTCAAAAGATTTTACAAGTGAGTTATTGTCAAATTTGAAAAAGAAATCAAGCCCTGGGATTTCCCAAGAGTGAAAACCAGTCGAAAACCAGTCTCCCCAAAGGGTTTTGGGAGGTGTGAATGAAATGCCGTTGAGTGGAAGGACATCTTAGGGTCTCTCCAGGATAACAGGGCTCTGTATAGTGGACAGGATGTGGAGAGATGCACATTGAAAGTTACAAACAAAAATGGAAAATGTGATATCTAATGGGGGGCAAAACTGGGCCCCATATTTTACCCATAATGAATCTTTTCAGGTTCCATGTGATGATGTTCCCCAGCCCAATAGTAGAACTGAAAGTGTGGGAGTTGTAGTCCAGCTTTACTTTTTTCATTAAGGTTATGAGTGTTGGTCTTGCTGTTGTACTACACTACAGACATTTCAATATTAATATAATATATAATACGTATCAAGCACCTTGAAGTAAGAGAACGGGAGATAATAAGATAATAAAGCAACATCTGAAAAAGAGAGAGATTTCCAGGGGAGAACACACGTTTGAATAACATTAACTGTACCTATTAATGAGAGGGGTAAGGAGGACCAAGTCTCTAAATTAGATTGAGATTTAACAGGCAAAGTGAGTCGAAGTTGTCTGCAAAAAATTCTGTCTGCAAATTGAAAGTTTCAAGGTACAGCTAAAGATTTGTTGACTTTAACTTTATACTTGGAGAGAGAGACGGTTAATTCTGGTTGGCAGAGAATCTCTAGGCGCGGTAATGAAGAGACAGACAGCATGTGTGCACTTTAGCATCATCCCTAATGAAATCTGCAAAACGTTCTAAAGAGAAAGCGTTAGTCTCATCCATCAGTGGTTACCGTGGCAGCAGTGCAGAGCTTTGATCCAAGTTATGAAGCAAGTGCCCAAATCAGATTTTTTAAAATGGGAAATAAATACTGGCATGTGATTATTTCAGCATCCATATTCACCAGACACTTCCTCTGCTTTGAAACCAGAATTTAGAGCTGTCTGTCTCGGATAGGAGGGCAAACCGTGAGCGACCTCGTCTGTCTTGGACAGGAGGAGAAACTGAGTGAGTTAAAATGAGTCCAGTTCTGATGAGCAGAAATTGAGAGTAGAAGTCATAAAAAGATTTATTGAACTAAAGAGAACTGTAATCACTATATTCTCTCTCAGCCTGGGGTGCACATTGTTCTTCTCTTTAGACTGTAAGAGAGCACTCTGCTTTCTCTACTGACATATTCATAAAACTCCAGAAATGACTACCCAATATGTTCCTGCTATTCTGCTGCTTTTTTCAAAACAAACAAAAAAAACCTTATGTTTCTTTTTTTCGTGAAATCGGCAAATAAAATTATCTGGTCCGGTGCTGTATTGTGCAGATGGTCAGCACGGCCAGAAGAAGCATTGCACAGAGTTAGTGATCCATTCACTAACCATTCACAGAAACTCTCATCCTCTACCAGTGATCTTGCATTTGAGTAAAATAATTACTAGACAGACATAGGTGTGACCGAGGAGTAAGATTTGGCCAATATCTAAAAGAATACATTTAGGATTTTGGAATAAAACAACAATCAAGCCAAAAGCAGAGTTCTGGGAGAAAGAGTAGAAAGTGTAGTTCCCCCTGTACATCAGCCAAACCTGCGACTGTGTGCCATTCCTGCTGCTTTGAGATCTCTCCAGTGAAGTCAGAGTTTAATTTCTGTCACCTGAAATGATACAAAATGGTTATGAAAAAATAAACCGTGTTTGAGATAAAATTGGGCATTTTCAGGAATCAAAGTTTGGAGCAGAAACGTTTAAAATGGTCAGTGGCATTCCAAGTGAAGTACCCTTCACAAATACATGTGTTGACTCAGGGGCAAAGATGGAACAAGACCAAACAGAAAGGGACGTGTGATATGTGCATGTCTGTGATATTCGTATGTGTGTGATATGTGCATGTCTGTGATATGTGCATGTCTGTGATATTCGTATGTGTGTGATATGTGCATGTCTGTGATATGTGCATGTCTGTGATATTCGTATGTGTGTGATGTATGATAACAACAGCAACAACAACAACAATAATAATAATAATAATAACAATACCTTAGTTATATAGCACGGTTCATACAAAGAATGCAGCTCAAAGTGCTTTTACATTTCAGCATGTGACAGAGGAAAACATATAATAGTAATAAACAGACCACACAATCCAAAGGGAATAAAACAGTCAGGATCATCTCAGTTAAAGAATAAAACAGTTAGGATCATCTCAGTTACAGAATAAAACAGTCAGGATCATCTAAAGTAAAGAATAAAACAGTCAGGATCATCTCAGTTAAAGAATAAAACAGTCAGGATCATCTGAAGTAAAGAATAAAACAGTCAGGATCATCTCAGTTACAGAATAAAACAGTCAGGATCATCTCAGTTACAGAATAAAACAGTCAGGATCATCTCAGTTACAGAATAAAACAGGATCATCTCAGTTACAGAATAAAACAGTTAGGATCATCTCAGTGACAGAATAAAACAGTTAGGATCATCTCAGTTAAAGAATAAAACAGTCAGGATCATCTCAGTGACAGAATAAAACAGGATCATCTCAGTTACAGAATAAAACAGTCAGGATCATCTCAGTGACAGAATAAAACATTCAGAATCATCTCAGTTACAGAATAAAACAGTCAGGATCATCTAAAGTAAAGAATAAAACAGTCAGGATCATCTCAGTTAAAGGATAAAACAGTCAGGATCATCTCAGTTACAGAATAAAACAGTCAGGATCATCTCAGTGACAGAATAAAACAGGATCATCTCAGTGACAGAATAAAACAGTCAGGATCATCTCAGTTACAGAATAAAACAGTCAGGATCATCTCAGTGACAGAATAAAACAGTCAGGATCATCTCAGTTACAGAATAAAACAGTCAGGATCATCTCAGTGACAGAATAAAACAGTCAGGATCATCTCAGTTACAGAATAAAACAGGATCATCTCAGTTACAGAATAAAACAGTTAGGATCATCTCAGTGACAGAATAAAACAGTCAGGATCATCTCAGTGACAGAATAAAACAGGATCATCTCAGTTACAGAATAAAACAGTCAGGATCATCTCAGTGACAGAATAAAACATTCAGAATCATCTCAGTTACAGAATAAAACAGTCAGGATCATCTAAAGTAAAGAATAAAACAGTCAGGATCATCTAAAGTAAAGAATAAAACAGTCAGGATCATCTCAGTTACAGAATAAAACAGTCAGGATCATCTCAGTTACAGAATAAAACAGTCAGGATCATCTCAATGACAGAATAAAACAGTCAGGATCATCTAAAGTAAAGAATAAAACAGTCAGGATCATCTAAAGTAAAGAATAAAACAGTCAGGATCATCTCAGTGACAGAATAAAACAGGATCATCTCAGTGACAGAATAAAACAGTCAGGATCATCTCAGTTACAGAATAAAACAGTCAGGATCATCTCAGTTACAGAATAAAACAGGATCATCTCAGTTACAGAATAAAACAGTCAGGATCATCTCAGTGACAGAATAAAACATTCAGAATCATATCAGTTACAGAATAAAACAGTCAGGATCATCTAAAGTAAAGAATAAAACAGTCAGGATCATCTCAGTTACAGAATAAAACAGTCAGGATCATCTCAGTTAAAGAATAAAACAGTCAGGATCATCTCAGTTACAGAATAAAACATTCAGAATCATCTCAGTTACAGAATAAAACAGTCAGGATCATCTCAGTTACAAAATAAAACAGTCAGGATCATCTCAGTTACAGAATAAAACAGTCAGGATCATCTCAGTGACAGAATAAAACAGTCAGGATCATCTCAGTTACAGAATAAAACAGTCAGGATCATCTAAAGTAAAGAATAAAACAGTCAGGACCATCTCAGTTAAAGGATAAAACAGTCAGGATCATCTCAGTTACAGATTAAAACAGTCAGGATCATCTCAGTGACAAAATAAAACAGTCAGGGTCATCTAAAGTAAAGAATAAAACAGTCAGGATCATCTCAGTGACAGAATAAAACAGTCAGGATCATCTCAGTTACAGAATAAAACAGTCAGGATCATCTAAAGTAAAGAATAAAACAGTCAGGATCATCTCAGTTAAAGGATAAAACAGTCAGGATCATCTCAGTTACAGATTAAAACAGTCAGGATCATCTCAGTGACAAAATAAAACAGTCAGGGTCATCTAAAGTAAAGAATAAAACAGTCAGGATCATCTCAGTGACAGAATAAAACAGTCAGGATCAATCTCAGTGACAGAATAAAACAGTCAGGATCATCTAAAGTAAAGAATAAAACAGTCAGGATCATCTAAAGTAAAGAATAAAACAGTCAGGATCATCTCAGTTACAGAATAAAACAGTCAGGATCATCTAAAGTAAAGAATAAAACAGTCAGGATCATCTCAGTTAAAGGATAAAACAGTCAGGATCATCTCAGTTACAGATTAAAACAGTCAGGATCATCTCAGTGACAAAATAAAACAGTCAGGATCATCTCAGTGACAGAATAAAACAGTCAGGATCATCTCAGTGACAGAATAAAACAGTCAGGATCATCTAAAGTAAAGAATAAAACAGTCAGGATCATCTCAGTTACAGAATAAAACAGTCAGGATCATCTCAGTTACAGAATAAAACAGTCAGGATCATCTCAGTTACAGAATAAAACAGTCAGGATCATCTAAAGTAAAGAATAAAACAGTCAGGACCATCTCAGTTAAAGGATAAAACAGTCAGGATCATCTCAGTTACAGATTAAAACAGTCAGGATCATCTCAGTGACAAAATAAAACAGTCAGGATCATCTAAAGTAAAGAATAAAACAGTCAGGATCATCTCAGTGACAGAATAAAACAGTCAGGATCATCTCAGTGACAGAATAAAACAGTCAGGATCATCTCAGTGACAGAATAAAACAGTCAGGATCATCTAAAGTAAAGAATAAAACAGTCAGGATCATCTCAGTTACAGAATAAAACAGTCAGGATCATCTCAGTTACAGAATAAAACAGTCAGGATCATCTCAGTGACAGAATAAAACAGTCAGGGTCATCTAAAGTAAAGAATAAAACAGGATCATCTCAGTTACAGATTAAAACAGTCAGGATCATCTCAGTGACAGAATAAAACAGTCAGGGTCATCTAAAGTAAAGAATAAAACAGTCAGGATCATCTCAGTGACAGAATAAAACAGTTAGGATCATCTCAGTGACAGAATAAAACAGTCAGGATCATCTAAAGTAAAGAATAAAACAGTCAGGATCATCTCAGTTACAGAATAAAACAGTCAGGATCATCTCAGTTACAGAATAAAACAGTCAGGATCATCTCAGTTAAAGAATAAAACAGTCAGGATCATCTCAGTTACAGAATAAAACAGGATCATCTAAAGTAAAGAATAAAACAGTCAGGATCATCTCAGTTACAGAATAAAACAGTCAGGATCATCTAAAGTAAAGAATAAAACAGTCAGGATCATCTCAGTGACAAAATAAAACAGTCAGGATCATCTCAGTTACAGAATAAAACAGTCAGGATCATCTAAAGTAAAGAATAAAACAGTCAGGATCATCTAAAGTAAAGAATAAAACAGTCAGGATCATCTCAGTTACAGAATAAAACAGTCAGGATCATCTCAGTTACAGAATAAAACAGTCAGGATCATCTAAAGTAAAGAATAAAACAGTTTAATAAAAATAATTAAAAGAATGGATAAGATACATATATCACACACATACACATATCACACACATACAGGTATAACACACATACAAGTATCACTCACATACACATGCAGGTATCACACACATACATATACATATACACATATCATACTTTGGCATTATTTCTTAGGTAGAGGAAGGCTGCTTTGGTTACCTTTTGCTTATGTGGATCTGAAACTTAAATCTGAGTCTAAAATAACACCCAGACTTGTAACTTCCAGTTTATTTTGATGACCTAAGTATCCTAGCCTGTTAGAAAGTGCATCTCTTTTGGCTTTGGGGCCAACTAATGGTATTTCTGTCTTACCTTCGTTCAGCTTCCAAAAATGATTACTCACCCATTGAATGATTGCAGAGAGGCAGGTAGTCAGGGAGCATAATGCATTCATGTCATTTGGCTCAACGGAAATGTAGAACTGTGTATCATCAGCGCAGCTATGGAAGTCAACATCAGGTTCCCTGATGATATTACCTAGGGTTAGGGTGAGGGTTAGGGTTAGGGTTAGGGTTAGGGTTAGGGTTAGGGTTAGGGTGAGGGTTAGGGTTAGGGTGAGGGTGAGGGTGAGGGTTAGGGTGAGGGTGAGGGTGAGGGTTAGGGTTAGGGTGAGGGTTAGGGTGAGGGTGAGGGTTAGGGTCAGGGTTAGGGTTAGGGTGAGGGTTAGGGTTGGGGTTAACTCTGAGAGAAGAAGGACTGAGACCTTGTTTGCTGCAGCACTGAGTCTAAGATCATTGACTATTTTTGTTACAACAGTGTCTATACTGTGACTGGATTTAAAACCTGACTGGAACTTCTCTAAAATATTGTTGTTATTTAAAAAGTTGTTTGGCTGTATCTTGCTCATGAGGGGTCAGTTGGAAATAGGTAGAAATATGCTCCTTCAGAATGCTGTGGTAGATTTCTAGTTTAGTTTTTCCTCCATGCCCGCTCAGCTGTTCTACACAGTCTCTTAAGCTCACGGACAGTGTTATTTATCCATGGCGATATTTTATTCTGTGATCTCTTTTTCATCTTAACTGGCACAACATTGTCCAATGTGTTTCTTGAGTTGCTATTTAAGGCATCAACCATTTCATTTAATGAACAGTGTGCATTACATGGATCAAAAGAGTTCACTCTGCAGTGGCATCCAAGTACTGTTATGAGTTCTCTTTTGTTACGAGACATATTTAACAGAGCCTCAAAGAACACACAG